>NW_026096551.1:5000-60385 GCF_023614345.1 Adelges cooleyi
TGTCTATTAACTGTTTTTCAATAAAACATTACAATAACCGAAAAATAAAAGAAAATATATATAATGTACCATTGTGTATGTCTAGCAAATACTCTTCGATTTACATCTCAGCAGCGAATGTACATCGTGTTTGCAATTAAATACCAAACAAATAAGGTTGATAGAATTTTGTCACTCACAAAAGTTATCACCATTCAATATATACAGGCGTAAAAGCCATGACAAATGTACTTTTTTAAATTTTCATTCGTTATTTTGACTCCAGTGCCAATTGCCGCTCTATTCTACACGTACTTCATTGTATTTCAATTGTCTATTATGCATTTTAAGAGTGCTGTTATTCTCTGCGTGGTGTATTTATTTACACCAGTATGGGTAAGTTATTCGTTCAAATAATTAAAAAAAAAAATCAATAATCGATGAAACAGCGAGTATTTATAAAGAGGGTTATGGGTGGATAAATCCCCCCCCTTTGCCTTTTAGAATAGTTAGTGAAGAGATAGACTTAAATAAATATTATATCGAGAAATACGGAAAACTTAACTACAAAGAACCATAAAAAGAGGTCAAGGGAGAGGATCTATCCTGAAATCCTATAAGATATTGAGTGAACCACATTACACAAAAGCATCCTGTATGCAAACATAAATATGAAAAATATATCACGTTCACTAATCAGTGTTACTCTACGTCATAATCGAACTCAACCAATTCAAACTTTGTTTTCGATGTAATGATATGTTTAAGTTTTTATTATAAGTAAAGGGTACACATTAGGTACAACTAATTGTCCAAGGTAAAATGATACCTACATTAGAAATACTCATCGTAAAATAAATAATTTGAAGTGTTATTTATTTTCATAGAAATTTCATCCAATAACCCTTAAAAAGTGCATAAAATAAAATAATTAATTAATAAATTTTGGTTTTGGTAAACAATTTGTTTTATTAATACTGGCTCATACATTTTTAACGGACCTAGCAAACCATTCAAAGTTTCGTTTCGGTGTGTTGATAGTTTTAAGTTTTGATTATAAGTAAAGGGTACCATTTAGGTAACACTGGTTGTCGAAGGTACAATGATACACTAAATATACTCATCGTAAAATACATTATTTTTCAAGTGTTATTTATTTTCAAAAAAATACCCAACAACCCTTACAAGTGCATAAAATAAAATAATTAGTTATTAAAATATTTTCGTATACGAACTCGGTTCAATACACGAATACACACAATCAGTCCTCGGATTACGTTTATTTTAGGCCTAACCTGAGTATTATAATAGTATCTATTTCAATGTACAAATGACCAGTGTTTCTAGACTCGTAGGAAATCGTACCGTCGGCACTCCTGACCTAGAGCTAAGTATGAAAACTTAGTTGCGCCAGTGGCTGTTTCGTACGTTCTTTATAGAGTTGGAGACCAATATTTTACTACAAGGAAACCTATTATAAATTAACTCAGTGACTGTTATTTTGTATCACACCTTTTGTAATATTTAAATTAAAGGGGAAAAAAGGTATCTCTTTTTAAAAGTAAAATAATAGTAACTTCAAAAAGATTTGCATACAACAAAATATAATTTGCATTCAAACAAAGTAAGTTAAAGTACACAAAACGATATTAAACGCGAAGTATACACCCCTCGTATAAGCGATCATGTACGAGAGAGTGACTATTCCCCGGGCTAAGCCCAAGAGAGTGCCTCTTGACATAACAATTTGTGCGGCTTTAAATAATAGATATAAATATCATTTTCACCGTTTGCCATTCGGCCTAGATATTATATTGCTTAGTTTCATAATAATAATACTATTTTTCCTCGCTCTTACTACAATATGTATTTCTAACATTTAAAACAGGTTAATATCTTCTTAACTGTCGAAAATCTGTGGTTAATATGCATAGGAGTGGTGCAACGCCTAAAGATTTGACGGATCCAATCTGGTTCGACCTTCTGAAAAAAGGCTCAGGACTTATGAAAACAGAATTTGGAGGACGATATGTGGACCAACTTATGATAGCGAAAATGCAACTTGGAGAAGACAATTTAACAAAGAACTGCAAGACGAATTGTGTATTGCGTCATCGATGCGAAGAAGTGAGGATGATATATGTAGAGCAGTCTTTAACTGGAAACCAATAGGAAAAACACCTTGAGGGGGGCCAGGAAAATATGGCTGGTTATTGTGGACGAAGACCTTGGTACAAGAATGGAGCGAATTAGTACAGGATCGAGAGAAATGGAGGGAGATTGTGATGGTGGCCAAAACTCTTAGAGAGTATCAAATGCCAGAGGAAGGAGAAAATTATTTTATGTAAATCGAATTAAAGCTCGTGGAACCGGAATAATAACATTTGCCCTTGTTTTCCTTTCGGCCTGGAAATAATAGCAAAGTTTCCTGTTTTCCGTTCGGGCAAATGAAATGAGAAAAACAAAAAAAACCAAACTCTTGTACAATATCATGTGACATAGTATTGTTAAGTAAAATTGTGAAATTAACAACAAAACACGTTATAACTTTAAGAACATTCAATATAAACTATATCTACATAAATTTCAACGCAGCGATACATATTTTTTACAGTTTGTTTACCAATAACAAACAAACAAATATTGTACCACGTTAAATTTGTTTGACTTCGGTACGGACTTTCCTATTAAAAATGTTTTTTTTATTAATTAACAGATGTTCGCGTTTTATTATTACAATATGGTGTGAATATAAAAAATAATTATTTTACAAATATAATATTTGTTATATCGTTTCAAAAACCATGTTATCAGCTATTTTAATCTTTTTTTCCCCTGGAATGTTTTTAAGCACATTTTATATACAGTTTAAAACCAAAATATATTGAGTTAATATTAAAAAAAAGCCTGATAAAGTATCAATAAAGATACTATGATTTATACACCGCATTTATTGCTTGTATCCAAAAAGATATTACAATGCCCTCATAGTAAAAATCTTAAAATTTCATAAAAATTAGATACATTCTAATTTTTTTTTCTTTAACTTGTTCTAATAAGTGTGTATTATTTTATTACGGTCAATAGAATGCCCTTTTTTTTTAAATGCAAGTGCATTTTTAACTTTTTTCTTTTTATGCAATTTCAAACGTTAAAAAAACATTTCTTTACAATAGTATAAAATTATCAAACTAAATATTTGGTAACTTTATACTATTTTAAATAAAAGTTTTTTTTTTAAAAGTAAAACTATAATATTGAAATAATTTCCCCAGCAAATGAGTGTCTCACTAATGAGTGTTAAACTATAAGTCATTATATTTTATTTTAGAGCACTGGGCTAAATAGTGGTCAAATAGAAAAATGTATTGAAGTATACAAAAATAGGGAGGATATCCCAAACTTTATGAAGCAAGATTTCGGTATTAAAAATCTGGAAGAATTTTTTCAATACAAGCCAAGTAATATATTATTTAAATAGCTATTTTAGTAATTACATCTATAGACAATAATTAATGTTGCGTTATTGCTTTAATAGGTTTATAATTGGTTAGTTATATACTATTAACTCCGACTATAGCCGACCAAGTTCTTGCTACTAACACTATAATAAATTGTCATGTGAACTTTTTTGTATAATTGTAACTATCATTTGTGTTGAAGTATGATATTAAGTTATACATGTTAAGTATACATAATTTAATTTAATGTAATATATAAATCATAAAATTGTCAAGCTTTGTTGAAAACTATTATATTTGTTAATAAACACTAATTGCATATTATTTTATTTATATAGACGAAACTTATTATATAAATGCTATGCGGTCACTTATGGCGTTAGCGCATGCAGGAACAATTGACAACTTCGAGGTATTTGTTCATAAAAAATCTAATTTAACTTTAAACCATAACAACTATTATGAAATATTATAATATTGAAATTATATTATTGCTAGTATGTTTAATATTGTACTTAGGAGCCAACGCTGATGGCGATTGAAGTAGAGTTTTACGTTAAAAAGTTCTTTAAACGCACCGAAGACACCGGACAACATGGATATCTTAATCGTGAACAACTATTAAGTTTATTTGAAGATTTAAATATTCAAGGAGACGAAATGTTAAAAGCTTAACAATTAATCACTTTATCAAAAAATGGTGATGTTAAATTTAGGTCAACGTAGCGGTTTACATCAAATTAACAATCTTAATTTATTTAATATTAGGTGGAGTTACAGTTACTCCAGAGGAATTCTTGTTTATCATGTTAAAAATTTTACCGGAAGTAAGCAATTATTTGTGCAACGTAAAACAGTATCCCTAGGGACATTAAATGGAAACCATATATTGAAGAACGAACGAAAACCATTATATAATAAATTGGAATACCTAGTTAGGACTTTTAAAATCAGGATTTTCAAATAAAAATGAATAAAAAAAAAAAAGACAGTAGTTTGTAGTTGTTGAAAATTGACCATATATATTGTTCTGGGTGAAAAATTAAATTTGAAAATGTTGTTCTAACAGTTAAAGAATCATTAAAAAATAGAAATTCATAAATCGCTAAATATTATACAAACGCTTAAAATATAAAATGCGTTGATTACAGCTTACTTATATTCATCGTGTTTGCTTACATTTTAGGGCAATGGTCTAAGCCAATATCAAATAAATAAGTTCATTAAATTGTATACATTACCTAAAACTAGAACCGGTAGCATTGGTCCTGAGCATACTCGAAATTTCTTCAATTTGTTTAATATGTGTACCAGGCCGCAAGAAGAGTTATTTAAATCTTGCCGTAAGAATAAAATATAAATATATTCACGTTCGATATGCTCTTAATTCTTATACAATAATATATAATTGAAACTTGCACAGGACCCGCTGCTATAGAGTTGATGGAGTTGATGATCATTGCGGCAGAGCGTTCTAAGATAGTTCACAAAAATGACGTAATGTAATTTATTTTTAACACGAATAAAATATTTGGCTGGGGTGGAAATTTTGTTACGATTTCGCGTCATCGACATAGTCAGAGGTTTATTAATTAAACAATAAATGTTTGATTCATTGTAAAAGATCTCCTTGTAATTGAATTTGGAAATAACGAGCTTAGTGTAATTTAACGTGTATTCATTCAGTGAGTTTTTTTTTTGCATTTGTTAGAGATGCTCCTCTTTAAAAATGAATGATATAAATATATTTCTAGAATAATATAATAACACAAAGCTAAACTTGCCCAGACACACCAAACTAAAATGTACATTTTTTAAGCCATGCTTCTTATGGGACGCTTGTGCGCTGGGGGTCAACGAAGAAAAACCATAACTTGGGCATATGTATGTATGTTTGTCTTTTACGCATTACTACACCATTCATCCGATCACCGTGAAACTTTGGGAAGTTGTTGAGACACTCCCGTGAAGGTTTCTGGCATGGTACTTTTTGAAGATTCCACCCCTAAAGATAGCATTAAACACAAATTTTGTACTTTAAACACAAATACGAATACCATGGTAACCGCGATAACCATAGTAACCGTATGATTCACATATTCTAAAATCTAAATTCTAAGCACAGCTTTTGACGGGGGTCCTGTGATCCTTACAGCTTATTTAGAAAGAAATATAGAATAAAATAACTAGAGTTTTTTAGATTTAAAATTATTTTTCGTTACGCCATCTACAATTTTACTTTTTCTATTCAGGAGGTTGTGTTAAGTACACAAAAGTCAGAGAATTGATATCTGGTTTCAAAAATCGTGACATGGACAATAGCGGTCTGCTCTCTGATAACGAAGCGAAAACGTTCCTGAAAGAATTACTCAAAGAAGATTCAAAAACGATTCGTTATAAAGATTGTTTCTTCAAAGTGCCAGCAGCATTAAACAAATTTAAAAAAAAAATAAACGTTGCGGAGTTCTTGATAGCGTACTTAATAAATCAAACAAATGATTAATAATAATCATAAAAATGGTATTTGAAATATTGAAATCTTTGAACTCATTTATTAATTATAACTACTAAAATATTGCGTTTTAATGCGTCTAACTACAAAAATAAAATTGTATGTTTTTTTTTTTTTTTGTCAAAGAATATGTAATAATAAGTATTAATATGCTGATTAAACTATTTAGTACCTAAATGTAATTGTTTCTAATTAATTAAATAATCTATTTTAGTTTTTATAACTCCATTTTTCCACAGTCATTTCAGTGTCTCTCATTATTTCAACACACTTTTATTGTATCGGGTTATTTCTGTTATCCCCTTTTAGACAATACGGAATTAAATCTAAAGTGTATGGGCTACTGTGTTTTGAGACAACTGAAAAATTACGAAAAAAGTTTTAGATAATGAACAAATTGATTAATCTGAAAAAATATGTATATGTTAGGTCATCTATGTATTCGAATCTTGTATAATACTATGTCTGATCGCAGAATATTGTCAGCTTATGATTTATTACTAGTATAACCTTAGATTTTCTAAACTGTTGCGTTGTTATTATATTTATTTGACGTCAGACGTCAGATTGGCAAATGCACAATTTACCCAAAAAGTAGGTTGACCTAAAAATGTTGATAACCTAATTAGTAGGAATGATTTGCATAATATAGTTTGGTCGAATAGTACTAAAATAGTGTTAAAAAGGTTATCAAATGTTGAAATACATTTATTAAATTTACTATGCAGGTTAGTAGAGTGCTCAAAAACAGAAATAACGAATTTTTATCCGGTTTAAAATATTTTTATAGGACAAATATCATTTCATTACGATTTACATTTTCGAGAGTTTCAAAAAATGAACAAATCTGATCTTTTGAATAAAAATACCGGATCTCAAATTATATATTACATTTTGTTTTCTTACATTCGTTATAAGACTTTTTTTTTTCAATGCGAGATTTTTTTTGTCACACGTTTAAAATAATATAACTAAGCGTAGTCCCAGATGTCATAAAAAATTGTCATAGGAACACATAGTCATTTTCTGTATATTTTACACGGGGTTTATGAAAAGTTAAATACATTTTCTTTTACGAATAATCCAACGATATAGCAGTTGAAAAAAAAAACATAGCAACACATCTGTTAATACAAATCCTAAAAAAATATATCTGATTCGAAAATAATGTCAACTTACGACGTATTACTAGTAAAACCTTAGATTTTTTCTAAACTATTATAACAAGTACTTACACAAACACAATAAAAAAACATACTCGGACGAAATAATGTTATAAGGGATAATGTTTATTTAAAGGCAATAATATAAAAAAAATGTAACAGATACATTATACATTGTGTATTTAACGACGGATTGGCAAATGGACAATCACCTAATAATGAGTAAAAACGTTACCTTTGTACGCAATTGCAAAAAGTGTTTTTCAATAGAAAATACACAGGTGTCACAGGAGGCCTCTGAATGTTGCCAAGGGGGATTTTGTTTCGTTGCTTTAAACACGGTCTATGTATTAACTCCGGTAGCTTAAATACTCGGCGTAAATTTAAAATGAACTTACAAAAAAAAAACAAATACCCTCTTTCCTTCGAAGAAAACACATTGGAACATAAATATGCCTTGTGGTCTTAGCCTTCCTAAAACTAAACTATCAGGAGACGATCGTCCAAATTATTTGTTTATATTTTATTAGTATAGGTTTTTATTTTCCCAAAAATGTTTTCTAAAAATATTACTAAAGCCATTTTGTAGAGACTCTTATTTTCATAAAAGAGGAGACTAGTTGTTGAACGTACCGTTGTATACTAGAACTTGGTTAACGGTACTCCAAGACACTCCTGGAAGGTTGAAGTCCCCACAAAATATACCAAGTTCACAGTTTGCTAATTCCCAGGCAATGTTGAAGGAATTTACGTAACTATCATATAATGATTTCTTGGAAGAGGGGGGAATATATGAATGGAAACCCGAATAAATAGTTGTTCAACATTTAAAACACCAGTGGAAACAAGCATTGGATTAAGAGATTCCTTAACGGCGATTAGAACACACGGGAGCGAATACAAGTGTTCAGATTTCTGTCACATCTAAATATTATGTAACCGGTAAAATTTAATTCGGCATTGTTTGTATGTTTATTGATTATTGAATGTCTTTTTAAGGGAATCATTCGGTAAGATGCGCCCTTATAATGTTTCAACGGGTCTTGTAGTGTTAGCCATAGAAAGCGACCACATGTTGTTGGGATTTAGTTCACTGCATTTATTTCTTATAATATGTTTCTCGTACATAATATAAAAAACAATATATTAAAACGTAAAATATAAAATAATTTCCGCAATCGTACATTGTGGTAATGTACTCTTTGTGTCAATATAAGAAAATATGTTTGCAACTGATTGTTTACAACAACAGAAGTAATAACTCCTCGTCAAAGTAATGTAAATAAGGAAGTATATCGAAAAACGCAATCCCGTTTAAGTTAAAGATATTTTCATAGGCAACTTTGTATATTACGTTTAGTTTGTTTCGTTCAACATAATATCAAGCGCTGTAAGTACGCCTTTAATATATTTTTTGTTAGAATTATTTAATTTTTGTATTTTTATGTGTAGACTAGCGTTAACGTTTAATTGATATGCCAAAATCATTAATGTACTGGTAGATATTATATCAGAAATGATATAGACAACTTTGCACAAGACGTTTAGATTTTACAGTTTTTGTCGACTGGTTCTATTAAGAAGTGTATCTACAAGTGTTAAAAAAAAATTTTAAATAGTTCGACAGGATAAGATATGAGAGATAAAAGATAATAGAGGTATACATTTATTAATATATTTTTATTATCAAATATTTATAAAACTGTTACTATCGGCTTGGCAACAACAAAAATCTTACCTGACAATCGAATGAACCCAAGTTGTATCTGCACTTCGTAGAGGTTAACTGCTAGCTTAACAAATACATCCCGTTTCAATAAGTTTATTTCAAGAGTCCAATTCATCACTGTGACCGTGGTTTTAAGCAAATAGCATGTCTAAAATAGCGGTGAAATAAAAATAATAATTTTCTCAAAATATCAAACACAACACTAATATATGTAAGAAAGCAAACTATATAAACAATCCGCTTTTATAGCGAATATTTACTAAGGTAACAAATATATATCGAGAAAAAACATAGCAACAAGAAATTATATTTAAAAAAAAAAGAATCCTATACTTGAAACATAAAATCTGCGAATTTTTAATTTTTGGGATTACAAAAGATAGTACAGTTGGTTAATAGATGTTTTAGAAATGTCCTGCATAATACACACACACAATAGTTTTAGGTACCTCAACAATTGATATAAAAACTATTCAAGAAAAAGGAGTTGTTATAAGTTGTTCGACTAATGCATGTAAAACTATATTAACTGTATATTGTCTAAATATTCTATTACTATATTATCCGCCCAGTTAACTTGAATGAATGGTTAAATTGATTTAAAATAACTAACCAAGTGAATGTTGCTAATAAATCAATCAAGGCCAAATATTAAAAAACTACTAAAAAAACTTTTGGCCAACAAAAAAATTTAAAAATCATCAGAAAATTAGAAATGTAGGAAATCTTAAATTAACATTTACTCGGTCATAAGACATACACATGTGCCTAAGACGTATCCGCTTGTAGTGTGGATACTTTGAATTTTTTTTTTTTTGGTCACTGTATTAACATAAAATTATTGAATAATTATTAAAATATTTGCAGATAAAAATGAGTCTTTTACGTATATTAATATCGTTTGCTTTGGTAAATGTTTTGGTAGCTAAACATAAAGGTGATTATTTCATTTTTTACTACACAAACTATAAAAAAAAAAACTCAACATTTATCTTTTTTTTTTACAGATGAAATATATAAAAGGCAGGTTTACCTAACCAGTAAGCAAACATTTTTTTTTTAATAATTTTTTAAGTCTAGCATTATATATAATATATACAATTTATTCCAGACCAATATATCCATTGCGCTGATCCCGTAAACAATATGTTTTCTCTGACCAATGAAGGTAAAATATATTTAAAATTTAAATAATAAAACACAATGTTTTTGATATTTTTGTCTAACTATCAAATGACTTTTGAATTAAATATTATATTTTCTATAAACGGTTTAGATTAAAAATGAATGAGGTGTAAAGTATTAAATTGTGATTGAAACCAGAGTTTTATATACTTAATTGATGTAAATCAAAACATATATATTGATACTCAAAAAAACATTTTCTTCTTCAACTAGAAATTACTCCCAATTTTTTTTTTAAAAACATCAATTTTTTTTAATTATCTATAAACCTAAGTAATGCGTTAAGTGTTTTCCAGCCTTTTTTTATTTATTGCTCAACTTATTTTTGTTAATTTTAGTTGGTTTGATGACAGTATTGAAAAACATTGTTCTTGGAGACTATACGATGGGTAATCATAATATTGTAAAAAAATAATAATATAATAATAATGATAAAGTATGATATTAGAAGAAAATATTTAAAAATTAAACATATGATTTTTAAAATCTTAAATTTCACTTTAAAATCAATAAAAAAACATTCCTATTTCAGCCGAGTCTGCAAACACGATAGAACATTTTCATGTCGCGTTGAAGTACCGAATAAATTTCAGGATAAATAGGTTAGGTTAGTTAACGAGTCACACAAGTCGAAAGGTTCCAAAAAAATTTCAAAGTACAAGTGGCGAAAGAAAGTAGTTTTTATATTGTATAAAATACATAAAATTAATATGCGTGATACAGTAATGTCGTTGCGAATTTATACGAGTAAGAGAGCGAGACGTCGGAACTGGTTGGACGCTGTAGGTGATGGTTGAATCCTGGCGGTATTAAAAAAAAAATGATTTTATTAGTCGTTTGCGTGTTACAATGTACATGGAAGTGGCAACCACGTTGTATATGATTATGTATTTACTATTTATAATAATAATTCGTGAAATTCCATGGAGCTTCCAGTTACAGCATAAGGCCAAGGAGATTACAAAATTTTGTACACTCAAGTTTCTGGCTAATATTTTATTGTTTTCATAAAATCTGGCTTGAACAATTCGACCTCTTAAATTGTATTGAATTTATTATTTAGTTCTAATTTGAACGTTGAACGTACAACATATCTCTTATCTCAAATCAGATAACAGCGTAACAGATTAACACTCGAAATAGATCCGAAATGGTCATTCCGATAATTGTCTTTCGTCGTCGCTTCGTAGCTTTTGTTACCTTGCGGCGCGTGTCAGCGTAACGCTTTTTTGGTAACACTTTTTTTCGGTTATGCACCGGCTAATTCTCCCCAACCCCATTCCCATTTCCCCCCCAACCTCATCATCAACCCCATTTCTTTTTTGGTAACGCTTTTATGGTATCGCTTTTTCGGTTATTTGCCAGGGTCATGTGCCAGAGCTAAGACATGAAAATGTCAAAAAATTTCTATCAAAGAACGCTAATGTCACAAATTTTAACCTACTCTAATCATTGTATTTTATTTGACTCGAAACAATTGCTTCAGTTCAGCCATTTTACAACCATAATCTCTACTCAATTTACTATAACAAATCCAATCATATTTTTCTCCAAATTTATAAAATATATATACGAGTATACTTGATTTTTGTCTTAAGTTTTATATTAAAATTAAAAATTAAATGTAATGTCATCAATAATACATTCATTTTATGTTAATTTCAGTGGAAGTAGCATTAATGTTGGTAGAACCGGGTAATAATTTTCTTAACATATTATGAAAATATACCTACAAAGATTTGATATTCATTAAGTTTAAAATGGTTGTATTTTAATTTCAGAAAACCAAGAAGTCGTATTTATAGAGCAAGGTAAATGTTTAGTAGTTATTTGACCATATGAATTGAGAATAATGATTTATTTGTACATTGATTTCTACTATAGTGAATGATATACATTCACCAAATTTTGCATGTGATCATTTCAATATAGTTACTTGATACTGACTATTAAGCACAAAATTATTTTATTTTAATTCCAGAAACACAAGAGGACGTAGCTAAAGAGTGTGGTAAAGGTTTAGTAGTTAAATATTCATATGATTTGAATATAATCATAGTCTATAATATTGATTTCTATCATAAGGAATTATGTATGACTAAATTATCAGTTGTTAATTATTTATTTAAAGTATGTTAAAAGTAAGGGTAACACGAAATAATTAAATACATGTACCTTAAATTCATTTTTTTTTTTGTCACTGGATATGGTAAGGCCTATAAATATCAAACAAATATTTACCAAACGATTTCCTCTACAGTACAGTTAATTGATATTAACTATTGAGTACAAAATATTTTTATTTTAATTCCAGAAACACAAGAGGACGTAGCTAGAGAGTGTGGTAAATGTTTAGTAGTTAATTATTCATATGAATTGAGAACAACGATATATTAGCACATTGATTTCTATTATAGTGAATGATGTACATTCATCAAATTTTGCATGTGATCATTTCAATATTGTTACTTGATATTAACTATTAAGTATAAAATGTTTTTATTTTAATTCCAGAAACACAAGACGACGTAGCCATAAAGACTAGTAATTATTTAGTAATTAATAATTTATATGAATTGAGAATAATAGTAGACTTTTATATTGATTTCTATAATAAGGAATGATGTATGTTAACATTTTTTTTGTTTGAAATTTTAGATAAGTGTCTGCAATTGAAAAATTTGGTATCAAAACTAAAGCCTAAAACAAGTAAATTTTAAATTTAACTTTTTTTACGAACAATTATTAAATTTTATTGTTCAATATTTCTTAAAATAAATGATAAATATTTTATTGATATCCAAAGTCTATAAATATTTTGCTTAAGTTTTCGTGGATAGATCAAAACATAATTTAAACCGAAAATTAAAACACGTCTACTAAAAGTTTTTACATTGACTTATTTGTCTAAAAATTCTCAATTATAAGATTACTGCTATACAGGGTGATTCATTAATAATGGCGGTATTAAAAAAAAAATGATTTTATTAGTCGTTTGCGTGTTACAATGTACATGGAAGTGGCAACCACGTTGTATATGATTATGTATTTACTATTTATAATAATAATTCGTGAAATTCCATGGAGCTTCCAGTTACAGCATAAGGCCAAGGAGATTACAAAATTTTGTACACTCAAGTTTCTGGCTAATATTTTATTGTTTTCATAAAATCTGGCTTGAACAATTCGACCTCTTAAATTGTATTGAATTTATTATTTAGTTCTAATTTGAACGTTGAACGTACAACATATCTCTTATCTCAAATCAGATAACAGCGTAACAGATTAACACTCGAAATAGATCCGAAATGGTCATTCCGATAATTGTCTTTCGTCGTCGCTTCGTAGCTTTTGTTACCTTGCGGCGCGTGTCAGCGTAACGCTTTTTTGGTAACACTTTTTTTCGGTTATGCACCGGCTAATTCTCACCCCCAACCCCATTCCCATTTCCACCCCCAACCTCATCATCAACCCCATTTCTTTTTTGGTAACGCTTTTATGGTATCGCTTTTTTCGGTTATTTGCCAGGGTCATGTGCCAGAGCTAAGACATGAAAATGTCAAAAAATTTCTATCAAAGAACGCTAATGTCACAAATTTTAACCTACTCTAATCATTGTATTTTATTTGACTCGAAACAATTGCTTCAGTTCAGCCATTTTACAACCATAATCTCTACTCAATTTACTATAACAAATCCAATCATATTTTTCTCCAAATTTATAAAATATATATACGAGTATACTTGATTTTTGTCTTAAGTTTTATATTAAAATTAAAAATTAAATGTAATGTCATCAATAATACATTCATTTTATGTTAATTTCAGTGGAAGTAGCATTAATGTTGGTAGAACCGGATAAAATTATTCATAACAAACTATGGAAACATATTATTTACAAAGATTTGATATTTATAAAGTTTAAAATGGTTGTATTTTAATTTCAGAAAACCAAGAAGTCGTATTTAAAGATCAAGGTAAAATTTGAATAGTTAATTATTTATATGAACTGAAAATAATCATAGGCCTTTTATATAAATTTCTATCATAAGGAATGATTTTTGTTAAAATTTTTGTTTATGGAATTAGATTTGCTATCAAAAATAAAGCGTAAAACAGGTAAATATTAAATTTAAGTTTCTTATACGAATAATTATTAAACTTTGTTGTTGTATATTTCTTAAGAAAAATGATACATATTTGACTAAAATTCGAAGTCAAAATATGTATTGTATGCTTAAGTTTTCGTTGTTCGTTCTCAACATGTCTACTGGAAGTCTTTACAATATTCTACATTGATTTATATGTCTTCTCAATTATAGGATTAATAATATACAGGGTGATTCGTTAATGATATGACAATCATTTTATCTTAAAATAGTTGCAAATTTGTAGTTTTTCTTGTTGAACACACTTTAGTTTATCTAGTTTTACATAATATTTCAATTTTGTATTAAGTTTGTGTATTTAGTTTTAAGATTTTATAGAGTTCTAGGAAATACCATCAAATGTAAACGATTAGTAATTTTATTTTATTGTAAAATAACAAACAACAATGTTTTAGAAAGAAACATTACAAAACTGCAATTATATTATGATATTTCGATTGTGTTACCTTTAATGAATCACCCTGCAGATTAAAATAAAATCTGATTTTTCTAACAAAATAATTTATTGATATTCTATATTTTGGTTATAGGTACAAAAGCATTTGCAAGCAATACAAGTAATCTCAACCATACATTCATAATTTTTGATACTCATTATGTATAAAACGTTTTTTTATTTTAATTTCAGAAAAACCAAAAGTCTTACACATAAAGCAAAGTAAATTTTTAGTAGTGAATTATTTTATTTGAGATAATATATTATTCATATAATGTAATGAAACAATCATATACTTGCATATTGATGTCTATTGCAATGGAAGATATACATCTAATTATACTTTGTTTTAGAAAAGTTATGGTACCAGAAAAAAGTGCAACAGGAAATAGAAACTGTACTAGGTAAATACAACCGAAAATCTTAAAATTTGGATTTAGAAAGCTACATTGGAGTTTAACTTTGTTACTGATTGTCTTACCCTTGAAAAATCGCACGGCTGAAAATATTAAAAACTTGTTTTTTTAACAATGTAATTTATTTATATTTTGGTTATAGGTAAAATGTGCTCTAACCTTTCAATAAACGAAGGTAATCACAATCAAATATTACATTTTCTTATTTATAGCTAGGTGAATTGGTAGTGTACAAGTTCAACACAACAAAGGCGAACACTAAACTTTGCTGTGGGTTAGTCTGCATACCTTAACCCTCTGTTGCCACAATTTTGTTTTAAAATTATGAGTCCTTATAACTACACTCATAAAAGGGAAATAAAAATAAAGTTTTAAGGGAAAGGGTTTAATATGACAATATTTTAGATTAGTTATCATTTATGATTTGCAATAGCGGTATAAAAATGTATTAAAAATTATCAAAATACTCTAAGTTCTTTAAGCATTTGGGACTTAAGTAAAAAATCTGTACTAATTTTAGGTTAGACAAACACTCGCAAAAATAAAGGTCTTTATTATAAAGTGTAATTTTATCACGCGCAGCTAATTACTTGTTTTTTTTTTTTGTTACAAAGAAAAATTAAGATCTGTTGATCTGAAAACGTTGGGACTAAACAGAAGATCTTTATTATTCCCAGCTGTAGTAGACTTAATCCATGCAGTTGTAATAGGTAAATATTCATGTAAAAATTTGTAAAATTGTATTTACGTACCGATTGTTGTACAATAATCGTCCTAGTTTTGTTGAATTATTCAAATACTATATTATAGCAAAAATCATAATTAATATATACTTGGTATTTCACAGTGATTCGACAAATTAAATAACTTTTGTTCTAATGAATATTTTTAAGATTTTAAGCGTGTAGAGATATTTTTATCTGCGACCATCTGTAGTAAAGTACTGCACTCCACCTCCCATCATACCCTTTATAACTTTAGTAACTTAAAAAGTAATTATCCAAATCTTATGGACCAGTCAACATTTTCAGGAAATTATTATTAAAAACGCTATCTTAAACTTAATGAAAAAAATAAAAATAAAATTTAAAAAGTAGAATGTTAAGTACAATAAAACCGCGATGCTTATAGCGCAAATGATTATAAATTAGTATAAAAATAAAATCTTAAAAACGTTTATTAGAACAAAAGTTATTTTACTTGTCGAATCATTGTGAAACACCTTGTAAATATATATCTATATATATTTACAGTCATTCATTTTTAACCGAAGATCGGAGAATTTAGATTTTATCTAAAAACAGTAGTATAAAGCCTTCACAACATGAGTGGTTAACAACTCTTTTCCCTGACATCATTCACTAGTAGTAGTAACATTATGATTAGACTTTGTCTTTTCAGTTTAGTTCGTGTTCTTTCATTGTTGGACTTTTCTGGCTTTAATGCCAATTCAATTTTAACCAATTTTTTTTATTATCAATGTTATTACCAAATTAGAAGTTCTTACATTTATAACATTTATTCTTCGCTAACTTATACACAATTCACAATCGACAACAGTGATCCTCTTCAATTACAAAATAATATATTTTTTAGTATAAAAGCTTCCTTGTTAAAGTTTCTAATAAAGTGAATTATTTTTAAAATTACGGCCTTTAGTTTTTTTTTTGGATGTTTGGCAGTGTTTTCTAATTTTTTTTTTTTTTTTTTTAAGGAGGAGTTTCCGACTTGAATTATTTATTAGGTTTTCCAGAGAAGTGTCGTTTATTTGGATTACGCATGAACTTATATAACGAATTACGTCATTTACCATTTATAGAATCTGCTATAGTTGAAGATGGAACTTGTATACTAACAGCTCTAGACAAAAGTGAAACCAAATACAAAATCATGCCTGACGGAATTTGGCAATATAACGCTGACGGTACTGAAGAAAATTTCAGTCAACGTGTTCTTATAAAATAAAATTGTTTTTCAACAGAAATCCTAAGGACAACTTATTCTAATGTATTCTAATTATTATATACAAATCACCCCTTTTTACCGGTTAATTCCCCGACTTTACCGGAGGGGTTTCCTCCCCCCTCCCTCGGAAAGAACGATTTCCTCACCGGGTGATCGGAAATTAACTCCGGTTACCGGTGATTCCCCACCGGAGCCTTCGGAGTTCTCCGGACTTCCGGTGATGGATCGGGCTTTCATTCGGTTTGTTCCGTCGGGGAACTCCCTTCGGGCACTTGTCTCCGGACCCTGCTCGGGTTCTTTGGTTTTTGTCGGGTCTACACCCGTGGAGACAATATCCAAAAGCCAATCTTCCGGCGCTTTCGCCTCTCGACCAAGCGCCATCGCTGAGGGAGTATTACCAGTAAGCCGGTTCTTTCGGTTACGCACTGCGAAGAGTATTGCTGGTATACAGCTGTCCCATTGGATGTGGGGGCGATCTACTAGTGCTGTGCGTAACCCTTTCTTCAGGTCTTGGTTCCGACGTCCTTCGGGTTGGCTAGTGGGTGATAAATTGGAGTAGTCCATCCTTCAGTACCCCACTTCTCCAGTGCTTTCTCCGTTTGTTTGGATACAAACTGGGGACCATTGTCCGATAGAAGTGCCCTCGGGTAACCGAAGCGTGGGAAGAACTCCCTTTCCAGTGTATCGGTGATGGTCTTGGTGGTTGTTTGACCTAGTGGATACGCCTCCACCCACCGACTGTAACAGTCCGTGGCAACTAATATGCACGTTTTGCCACGCTGTGTTCTTGGGTACGGACCCATCAAGTCAATACTAATAACCTCCCATGCTTGGCGAGGTTGTCTTGATCGCATCGGGTCTTCCGGTTTCCGATTAAGAGGTTTTACACATGCGCAAATGTGACACCTCGCGACGTATTGACGGACTGTATCGCGAATGTTGGACCAATAGAAACATTTGCCCAACGCTCTATAGGTTTCTTTCCAACCCGGGTGTCCGGCTATTTCATGGTTATGATACCTTCACAAAAGATGATCAGCCATTTCAGCCGGTTTCACTATCGCGTAGTCCTTTTCTTCGGAGTTCTCCGGGCCTTTCATAAGTATACCATCTTGCACATGATAATACTTGTGTCGGCGGCGAAATACTGGGTTCGGGCTCTGTATTTTCCGAATGCACTCGGAAATTTCTTTGTCTTCAGCCTGCCACTTACGTATTTCGTTTACGGAGACATTCTCCGGATAACTCTGGGTGACTTTCGGGTTTTTTTAAACTAAATTATTGTGATATTTGATCAATTTTACTTAGATGGAGATTTTAAAATTTGTGTTTTTTAATAATAGTGTAGTATCACAAAGTTAAATTTTCACGAGATTTGATCTAGTCATAGTATAAAGTATTATCATTCATGGTTTTTAATCATTATTAAAATATATCCTAATTTGAACATAGTAATAAAATAATGAAATGTTTGATACAAAATCAATGGGGTAATAATAAAATCATAAAGCTTTTTGACAAACTGTAAAACATTTTATTCAAATACTACTGTAATATTCCTTTTTTAAGTATAAAATTAACAACCATGTTTTGTTGTAATCGTACGTTAACTGAAACTACTTAGGACTACTATTTGTAAATGATACAAACATAATTCAAACGTTTATCGCAAACAAAATATGTATGTTTACCTTAAGGGCCTCTACAACTGCGTGTTTTTGGTCGAAATCAACTCGCTTTATTTCAAAAGTACTGTTCTTAAAAAATACTTCGATTTAAACTTTGAACAAATATTTTGAGTTCTTCAGAACATTATCTAGGCATTAATAGTGCCATAATTAAATTTAAAGTTATTTATTTTGTTGAAGTTTAAAATAGCAAGATCGATGCGTTGAAAATGTTAGGAAGAGTTCAAATGTTGTTTCAAACCTTCAAGTATTCTTAGAAACAGTACTTTCGAAGTATACATATATGTTTTTGTACAACAATAGATCCTACATGCGTTACAAAAATTAAACATCAAAATAGATCTTTCCTTCTTATGGTAATTTGTATTGTAATATATTTAAAAGCTTAATGTTAGGTTTTAGTGATAAGTTGCCTAAAAGCTAGTGTGGAGGCCACTTAAGTAAACTGAAGAGAAATCTGTATTTCAATGCTATTATTTATTTACTTATTTTTATTTTATTTTATACAAGTTACGGCAACTTAGGTCATTAGCTGTTTGTTGATTTGTTTGTATTGGTTTTTTTTAGGTTGGGTTGGGTTTGCGTTTGTGGTAACACGTGTGGTCGGGATTAAGCATCCGCGATAAAGGTGCCACCGATACAGCTTAAACTCAGGTACCACGCAACAGCTGGGGTATCCACAGCGCAACACCATGCCACTTATAATTTATTTAAATAGTAATTTTTTTTAGCTTTGGTGCGAATACCGGTTTACGCCGCAAATTAAAAGTTTGAATTAAAATGCGCGTGCTTGGGCAACCACTCAACGGCTCTCCGCATCACAGCTTATTGTATGGTTGGACGCCTTCGTCTATTGGACGGCACTAGTGCTCTGTAAAAAATATGTCATAATGATGTCATTGTGACAGTTCGTAGGAGCTGCATACAAGCCGATAATAACAATAATAAAGTTGACAACATTTTCAATAGAAAACCGCAGTATTAGATTATTAAGACAATCTACATATAAATATAACATGAATAACAAAATTATGTGATACCCACTAAAATATAATATAAATAAAAAAAATGTTGTTGCAAGTTTTTCCGACAGTTTTCCATTTTTATTTTTTCCAGTTTTGATTTTAGGTCATTGGCCACCAAATTCGTATATTTTTATCGGGTTTTATTAAATTATACAAATTTATTATGATTCGAATAATAGTATTGGATATTAAATGTTAACAGCACACTTTAAATCAAAGACTTTAAAATACTGAAAATGTTTTAACATAATGTAAAACTAAAAACCTACTTTGTTATTCGAACCAATCCTAAAAAGTATTACTCATCAAATAAATAATGGCAATGAAATACACAGTATATTCAGTTTACTTAAGGTATACATGCATTTGTTTGCGATTTACGTCCAAACCTTGTTTGCTTGATATACAAACAGGGAATGGGCAGCCAACTTAAGTAGTTTAAGTTAACGTAGGGTTAAAACTAAACTTAGTTGTTTTTTTTATTGAAGACCAAGAAATAATAAAGTCAATTATAAAGGTTTTAGTATAGTTATCGCCAAGAAAAAAAAACTCATGTAATAACAATAAAGTAAGCCATCAATTAAATTAGGGTACCTAATAAAATACACAGTTAATTTTAGTTTACTTTAGGCAAACTTGCATTTATTTGCGATTTACGTTCAAACTATGTTTGCGTGCTATACAAATAGGGAATGTACAGCAACCATACGTAGTTTTAGGCAACGTACGTTTATGACTAAACTGAAAAAGGAAAACACAATAGCATTTGAATAAAATGTTTTACGGTGTGCCAAGTTGCTTTATGATGTTGTTAATAATCAATAATTGGAAAATGTTCATATCATGTAACGACAATGAAGATCTAATTTTTAGACTCAACGGCATACTGAGCAATCCTGGATGGAGATTAATGAACCATATCAAAGGCAAACACCAATGCTCTAAAAATTCATTTTCCGGCATTGATCTGTTTGTACCCATCGAAGAACCCGATAGCTTCTACGTGACCGACGAAAATGTCTACGATAAATACTCGATGACGGCTCGATTGATGGAATGCGTGTACGCGAAGGCCATATTAGATTATGTATCCTTCATTCTGTTTATTATACACGAAAGCTCACGTGATGCAAAACGTGTGAGTAACGTAAACCGTATTAGAAGGTGTCGCCAAAAAGCAAAATTACAATCAGTAAAAAAACCGAGAGCTAACATTGTTTTGAACTATGACGGATTTTGGTATATGCTTAATTTAGCGTTGGGTCAAATAGAAAACAGTCATGTGATGTTTGACTGTATAACCGATGCGTTGAGTTTTCTAGAAGAATCGTTGGATATATTACGTGAGTGCCAGTCAGATTCAAATATAGAGCTCATAAAAAAAAGTATCTTTCTAATCCGCAACGTCAAGAAAACTTTAAAACATTACAACGGCGAAAACCGTAATAAATACAATTCGTTCACTTCGAGAATTCCCAGTAAATTGGAAAAATATATCAATGATCATATTGTAAACAAATTGATTCAATTCACAAACGATAACTGCGTAATACTACAAACCGCAAACACAAGTGAACCTCAGACTTCAAGTGTGCCTCGGGTCAGTATCATTCAGCCCGTTAAAGACGCTCAATTAGAAATTGAAAATCTCATAAACAAGGTCATCACTAATTACTACGGAGCATTAGGTTTCATGAAACAAGAAGAACTGCCGGAAATTAACTTAACGTAAATTGTTGTATTCCTAAATTAAAAAATTATTTCTATAGTATAATGGATGTATTATAATTGTGTTATATATATGTTATATAGAAATAAAGATTTTTTTAACAATTTAATACTGCGGTTTTCCATTAGTCTATGTTTAACGGCATATCATCAGTTGACGTTGCCAATCACTTTGAATTTAAACCATTCACTATTTATAATAACGCGCCGATGTATACTTACGTTATACAATTTACCTAAGGTAAACTCGTCCACCATAATTGTAACAGCAGTACTGTATCCTCTGCGACCCAACTTATGTTCCTTCATCTGTCTATGTTATTTTTGTTTTTTGTATTCGCAATGACAGTTGAGAAGTTTATTCGTTTACTTTTTTTTTTAACAGAAATACATGTACAGTTATTAAGTGAAAATTACTGTTTTGTACTATAAAATGTTGTTAACAATTATTTAGTAAAACATGTTTACAATTATACGCTAAATGTTAACTTGATGTAACTCATGTTACAAAATTACAAAACATTCTACAGTGTAACTCACTGTAGAATGTTTATATGTGACAGGATATATGAGTGTATACCGAAAAGAATACCAAAAATTATGATGGGGAACTTCAATGCAAAAGTCGGCATGAAAGTTTACATCAAATATCCAATGACAACGGGACAAGGCTTATTACGTTTGCAATGTCTAAAAATATGCTGGTCAGAAGCACATTATGTCCACACAAAAACATATACAAGCTAACATGCGTGTCGCTAAACGGAGCCATTAAGAACCAGATTGACCATGTGATAACTGACAATAAAATAAAGCAGTGGATCCAAAACGTAAGAAGCTACAGAGGCGAGGGATCCCACTCAGACCATTTCCTAGTCGTGGTGATGATACAAGTAAGGCTACTAAGGTAATGGACCGGAAAACGTAAAGGGAAGTTCTTCAAGGAGGGAATACACAAGCTCCTGTATCGGTACGAAAAGTATATTCAACGCAACAGCGGCTACGTCAAAAAATAGTTGAATATACATGTAAAAATAACCTGTCATTTATTTCTTGGAAAATAAAACAATTTAATTTTTAAAAATGTGGAAACTTTACATTCTGAACATGCCTCGTATACTTATTTCTCACTAAACCACACCGGGTGGAAGTTAACACCCATGTCAAATATTTCTTATCGAAATAGAAGTGAATAAACACAAAAAATCTTATCCCACAAATAAGTACGATTTTTGTTTTAATAAAAAAGGCATACACAAACGTGAAATGAAAACATTAATTTTAAGAGTGATTTCAAAATCAATAACTGAAAAGAGAATAGTTTAAGCTCTGAATTAAGGTATAGTACAAAATAAATATAATGTTTAATATATATTAAAATAAAATAGCATTGTAAAGAAAGTGTCTACAAAAACGATTTCCAAACTTTCTTTTGTACATCGTAAAAATCATCTCTATGCGGGATAAAAGGCCGATTGTTTATTATTGCTTTAAACATTATTATGAGTATTTATATTTTCTAATGAAAATTAAAAAAACTAATTTTCTAATAGCTTAATCAAAAACGGGCCTTATAAGAAACAGAGAAAAATAATAAACCTTACAAATAAAAATAAAATTGAAATGCACACTAAATTTTATGTATGTACCCCAGGTGGCCCAGGAAATATCTTATACGAAATATAATATTTTTTCTGTAGTCGAAGATAGTGGTTTTGTACTCTTTATGTCAATATGAGAAATACAGTTTTGCAACTGAATATTTACAACAACAGAATTCTAAGCCCCACGTCATAGTAATGTAAATAAGTAAATATATCAAATTTGGTCAAATTTACACTCTCCCGTAAACGATCGTCTGTTACGAGGGGAGTATTTCCTTAAAACTTAATACTTCTTTAAAATTATTACCTGTTCTCTCATCTCTGAACGGCGTTATGTATAGGCAATTGTGGTACATGAACGCATTGATCGGTTTTGGTTATATAGACACAAAGTAGGGCTCCGCCGCTAGACCCCCGTTGCTTTGAGATAGATTCCGAGTACTATAACCGGCTACGCTAGGCACGTTCACAGCCCTTCACTGTAAAGTATTTTTGGGGAGGTCACAGGTTCCAAAAGGGGGTGCCCGGTATGTGGAAGTCGCACGGTGTCGGGCCAGCGTAATACGTCTTAACCCTCCTTCGTTAGTGTGTTGCTATTTATTCCCGTCCTTAGTGTGTTAGGGTTTATTACACCCCATAAGTTATACCAACAACAAATCTTAAACAAATTTGAAAATAATGTTAAACATTTATACAGCTTAATTTCATAACAACTAGTATGTACTTGATTAGGTTACTACTACAAAAAACAATTTCTAGTAAACATTTTTTAATAGAAAATATTATTTTTGGTATTGAACATATAAATTAATTAATATAAAATTTAAAAAAACCGGTACAGTGAGGTCGGGGCATAGTGGGGACGGAACATAGTTGGATCGGGGCATAGTTGGTACGGGGAGGTCACAGGTTTACAGGAATTTTGTAATCTGAAAGTGATAATATCATTTTCGAAAAAACGCTTCGATGCAAATCGGTAGTTAGTATTTTCAAGCCAGTACAATTCAAACCAAGCATGGTGTAAGCCAGTAAAGTCAGAAAATATTAAATTGAATCGGTCATTTCAAAAACGACTTAGGTCACCGATTTTTCAAAAATGTCTATTTGTCAAATTTAATATTATATACTTATTTACGTATTCTGTGTGAAAACTAAATTTGTCAGACTCACTTCTTATATAAATGTTGAGTACAAGAAACTAGAATTACTGCAAAAACTATTTATGAAGTTTTTGTGGCTAGTGTAAAATTTCAAATTTGTGACTTGTGTCGTTTTTGAAATGACCGATAAAATTACAAAATAGAAGCATCGAAGCGTTTATTTGAAAGTGAGTTATTCACTTTTATTTAGAACAATTCCTGTAGAGTGTAGACCTGTGACCTCTCCGTCGCCTCGTTGCTTTGATTCCGTTATGCCTATATTCTACTTTACTAGGACTCTCGGATAAAATCACTTTCAAATTACGCTTTGATGCTTAAGGTATAAAGATGTCACATCTATATTACAGACATTTGGGATACAACACCGGAGAAGTGTTGGCAATTGGAACAAAACGGACGGGTGGAACAACTGTACTATCGTCGAGCGTGCAAGGACATTAATTCATTCCAATAATTTGGATGTGTCATTATGGGCAGAAAGTGTCAACACAGTGGTATACACTAAACTAAACAGGTACGAGTTCAATTAAAGATAAAACGCCACATGAGTTATATTGAAATCATACACCAAAAATTTAATCATTTAAGAGTTTTTGGTACGCAAGTTTTTGTCCATATACCAAAAGAAAAAAGGCAAAAATGGGACGCTTAAAGTAAACTTGGCCGATGAGCTCAAATATTTGTACAGAACTAAAATCCAATTATTTGAATTGTAAGTAGTCGTAATTTTGTCAGGCTTTTAGGTCTAGATTGATTTCTTGTAGAAACAAAATGGCTTTTTTTATACAAAAAATTGTATTAAATAAAAATAGTGCCTTGAGGCTTATACAAAAAAACGGGAAAAGAAATTGACGTGGTCGAAAATGATTAAAACCATTTATTACTTAAATAATGCCTATATAGAACCTCTTCCTTAATTAATTTACATTGAGTAGGTCTCTTGGCCTACTTTGAGGCGTCTGTTTGGATTACCCGGAAGTGTTTTTGAGTGCAGATGGGTGACAAGTCGGTTTGGATGGCATTGCATTTTGCATTTTAATCGGATAAAGCAGAATCAAGTTTGACTCTGAAAGACCTGTTTTCAAGATATGATTTGCGTAGAAGATATTAAGGCGCAGGAAATATTTGTTTAAATTTATATAGTAAGCCAGTGTGTCAGACCGTGTCAAACGCCTGCGAATCGTCAAGGAATAATGCTGAGCAGTATTTTCTGGTTTCGAGGGAGGTAGCAATAAGATCTACTGCTCTTTGAAGTCGATGAAAAGTAGCATGTTTTGGACGAAAACCGAAATGAAATTCAGGTTGGCGTTTTCCCCTTGAGCTATTGTACGTTATACCTTAAACTTTAGATGTCGTTTGTTAGTTAGTTAAACATTTTTGTATATTTACTATGATGTATTTTTTTATACTATTTATTATACATGAATTATACACACAATTTTAAATAAATATTGTTTACATAATATATCTAACTCATATAAGCTAATGTTTGTGATAGAGTCAGAGAGTAATATTAAAACAAATATAAATGCAAGTTTAAAGAATAAATTTCATTGAAATTCCATATGAAAAATGTTAATATTGGTCTAAGATGTTAATAATTACATACTAGTCGAACAAGGATTTTTTTATACAGGGTGATTCTTTTTATCATGAACCAGTCAACATCTCACTGAGTTTAGTTAATAATTGATTTTTTTTTTATAATGTTTTATAAAACTCAATTTTTCACAATTTCTTTTTGTTTTTACCATCCTCCCAACTTAGTTTTTTGATAACAACTTTTGAAACTTAAATGGTAATGTATGTATTTTCTTAATTTTTTAAACTGAGAATAATGTACTTAAAAATGTTGACTGGTCGATAACTATTTTCGGATAAATATTTTTGAAGTTATTGAAATATTGACTGGTTCATGATAAAAGAATCACCCTGCATGTAAAAAAATATTAAGGTTTGTTTTTATATGATATCACAATGTTTGTAAAATCCATCTTAATATCCAAACATTTATATTAGTTTATAAATATTCCACGAGAGATGGATTATATTCTGAAAATCTTTAAATATTTTTTTTTCTATACATTTATAAAATTGAACTCGGAATACTGACAATTGTCCTAAAATTTGAATTACTCAAGTAAAACATAAATGGACCAAAAATACAATAATAATCAAAATCGCTTTAACGTTGGGGACTTCAAATAAAATAACTAGGTCGATTTTGTTTTTGCTTTTGAATAGTTGGTTATTTAGTACATTGGTGTATGATAGTAACTGTTTGAACAAGCATACAAAACAACATATTTCAATAAATAACACCACTTATAGCGTGTTTTCAATACGTTGCCGTTTATGAAAGTAAATTCACAATTATTTAGAAAAGTATTGATAAAGCCATTTAAGATTTTTTTTAAATGTTTTTAAATGTGATTATAAAAATAATATAGAAACATTATTCATGACCGGATGTAGACATTTTTAGGTGCCATAAGACCAATAATTGTAGGAATATGGATAAAAATAAAATACAATAAAGAAAAAATAATCAATGTTTTCATAATAATTTATAGTTTTTTTATTATTACATAAATAATCGTTGATATTATCACGAGGCGCCCCCACGCCTTCTCCTAGGAACGTATTTTTTTATGTTACGGCAAAATTCCACAATGTGTCTAGAATTGTTGTTTTTATTATCAATATTACTGCTTTATGAAATCTATACATTTTTAAATATTTGTATGAGCGTATTTGTGAAAAAGTCTGTAATTTTTTTTCCCTAGTTTAAAATAAAATATTCGCTGAAATAAAATTTGTGATTTATAGAATTGCTATTCGAAAGAATTGGTCCAATATTAAAAAAGTTACATTGTTTACAGACAAAACAAAAGCCCAAGTCGTTGTAAACCAATTATATCGCTGCTACGCATTGAAGCTAAAAACCAAAGAGGATTCACATAAATTGTAATTATTTTATTTTTCCAGAAAACCGTCAACAAGTCGGGTTAACCATGTATTTCTTTTGACCTTGAATTTGTTATCGTCTTATAAACGTGTAAAAAGCGATTCCTATATTTTCATTTATGTAAACAGTGGAAATGGAAACGCACACCAAATCACCCTAGTGTTTTTCTAAAGTAAAAAAATTGTGTTTTCGAGCTAACGCTTAGGCGAGAATTCGTTAAATATTGCTTCCATAGAAAATCATATTTTTAAATCTTTGTTTACTTTTGAAACACACGTGCCAATGTGCGAAATTATACAAAACCCTCACTCTCTAATAAATAAAATAATTTATACACCTATTATCTTATCATTAATGACTTATTGGTTCGTATCAGCCATCTTTTATGATCACCGCCATTTTAAATATTTAGAAATTGATTGGAAAACAAAGCAATTGTGGCATTATTAAAATTGATAAAACTTTTTTTATTTGACACTAAAACCAAATGCTTTCGTCATAGTTTAATGATGGAATGAGTATAGTTAAATTTTCAAAAAACAATAAAATGTCTATGTAATTAATATTTAAAATGGTTACATGCAGTAAAAAAAAAATAAAGATAAACATACTTTGGCTGGTTAAATTAAATTTTTATTTTATTTAGGAGTAAAATTACTCATCTCATTTTCGAACTATGATGAAAACGTAGTTTTTATTAGTGTCCATAAAAAAAATTATGAAAAAATATTAACAATTTTATAATGTCTATCGAAAAATATTTAAAATAGCGACGACTTTAAAATTGGTGGGAAAATGAAAAAAATTAGGGATCTCATTTTAGGCCAAGGCGAACCAAGTCTAATGGTATTAGAATCCCACGGGGTGAGGCATTTTTATATATATATACTTATACATGTAAAAATAGGTCGCTTGTTTTTCCTTAGCATAATCGCAAATTTCTAGTATTTCTTTTTTGAAAATATTTTTGGTTATCATACTTTACAATATTGTAAAAATACTAATAATTAACCTTTTTTTTATTATTTTCTATAACCCTATCCACTTTTATAAACTTAAATAATAACGTATTTATTTAATTTACTATTTAAACTGCGAATAATTTTCGATGCACAAAAAGTAGTCAATGGAAATGAATATGGACAAATAACGACTGAAAACGCATAGTACTTTTCCTAAGGGTCTAAAAAGTTCCTTGAAGGTCGATTTTTAAATCTTAAATGGTAAAATATAAACTTGATTAACTTTTTAAACAAAAAATATTTTGCTGATATTTTAAATCGATACCTAACAGTTGATATTCTGATTATATTTCGATACTAATTACTTAGGGTAACAATAATTATTTTGGAAAACAGTGAAATTTTTATAAAAAATTGAACAATCGGTGGCAAAAGTTGACAGCTGCTATTAAAATATACTTTTGAAGAAAGACTCTTTTTTGTTTTTTTTTTGCGTTACAGCTGCGATGGCTGCCGTAACACAAAAAAATATACACCTACGTCGTGGGTCCAAATATATTTAACCGACAAATTGTAAAATGTTTGTACATTTTTTATGTAACAACAAATCACATTAAAATCCTATCTATCTTAATTTAATAGGTGAAAAAAAAAGAAAGAGAACAAGTAAAAAATGCTAAATTGTTGGAAAAACATTGAAAACTGCTTCCAAAAGTCCATTAGCGATTCCATTTTCTTGAAATTTGCAAATGTATGTTTATCGTTGCTCTTGTTCATCCCCGCTCGCCAGCGAAATTATTAAATTTAATTGCAACTTAAATCTAACGATAACAAACATAATATCGTCACGTCATTCGGGTAAAGTTAGAGGGGGCATTTGCCTTTCCTCCCTCATGTCCGGTCAGGCATGATGTTCAACCCAACTAACGTGGTCTATAATATATGTGTGTCTTAATTGAATTTCTTCGTTTAAAAATATATAATACTGCTACAATTTTTTATACTTAAGCATAATAAATCAAGACTGTCTCATTTCGATTTGATATAATAATTCCTAACCGGATGCCACCCGTGAAATAGTTACAAACTGCAACATTTTGTGTTGTAACAATAAATTAATTTAAAAAGAAAAACGAAATTGACACATTTCTCATTACGGCTAATAAAAAATTTGATTTGAAATGGTAAACTGCCACAAAAATCAAATTCGGCAGTTAGGTCTGTTAAAAACCCATTGCTAAATAGCCATAACCTCAAATTGTGGTGTCTGGCTGAGATCTAACTTGGATTTAGCTTGGAATTAAAATAAACATAAGGTAACAAAAATAATTGCAAAGTATTAAAATTAAAGCTTTAAAAGTTAAAATTAATCATTTGGGACCAAGTTCAACCCTTAAGTTATATTTCCTGTAAAACTTTATTTTTTGTGTTGTGACAGTTTTGTTTCAAGGTTGCGACATTAATCGTGTTAATTGTATATAATAATTATAGCCTCAATTTAAGTGCATTATTGTCTTTAAGTGCTTTTATCAATACATATTTATATTTTTACTATATAAAATATACTATCGGCGACAATGTCATATTAACAATTTTATGGATTTTAATGAAAATAATTTTATCTATTTTGAGAAAATTTGTCGAATCGAGTTGAAATTTATAAAGAAAATTTACTTAAGCCATTAGTCTCAAATTTAATTAATTCCCATTTGCCAGTTCCCACGGATAGTGGTTGGGGGTGGGAATTAGCTCTGGCAAATAACCGAAAAAAGTGTTACCAAACAGCGTTACGCTGTTATCTGATAAGAGATATGTTGTACGTTCAACGTTCAAATCAGAACTAAATGATAAATTCAAAATAGTTTAAGGGGCTGAAATTCTCTGTGAATTGTATTACGCCAGATATTAAACACTACAATATTAGCCAGAAACTTGGTGTTTTAATATACTAGCTTGTTACTGCTTCTTAATATACTATATCATTATTTACAATTCCACCACTATAAATTTATTCGGTACTTCAATGAGACATGAAAATGCTCTTTCATGGTTGTAGACTCGGCTGACAAACATTTTTTTCTTTGTGAATATCCTTTGATAGCCATACTTAAGATTAGGTTAGTATTTGTTTTACGGACTTTTAAAGGCAGTAGTTTAAAAAATATCTATGCGCAAAAACTGTATGTAAATAGTATATCTGATTTGATAACATTTTCAAGTTTTGACAATTCGCATGCCCTTCGAATTTTCAACGTAAAAAGTAACACTAAGATGTACACAAAAATGTGAAATTTGAACATTGACAATTTTATATATTGTTTTTGTCGTTAGATCGACGTATTTTTCTGCTTGAATTTATGAATATTTATCGATGGAAAAAAATGTACTAAAACATGCGTGCACTAGTGCCGAAATTGTATGATTTTTGAAAATATTTTCAATTTATTATAACCATAGAATTTTCTGTAGGTATACAAAATGTTATCGACAAAATTACACATGGAAAAAAACCGAAATTTCGACAACCCACCGGAAGAAAGGCTGAAAGTTTTTAAAATTTTGTTTGGCGCAATTTTAAGATTTTAGAATTGATATTAGCCTAAAGATAGGTCTAACAAACATTATCAACAAAGCTTTATCAGTGTCACTTAAAAGCAGGACAACGAATGATACGAATTTTTATTGTAACTATGTATTATTAAATCATAGTGATTTGATAAATTATGGATAAGTAGGCCCACGTGTATAGGCATATATTTCAATCATAATAACGCAAAGATTTCTAGTAATTTCAACCTAACAAATACACTTAGTTAACTCAGTGTAAATGGTCGCTAAGTAAAAAAAAAAAAAAATGTTTTAACATAAGCCTTAAAATACGTGATATAATATAGGAACTAATTAAATACTATAATGTTAATGGTTTAATGGTCGATGTATATTTATTATACATCGTTGTCAACAATAAAATAAGTCGACATATAAAACCATTCATGAAAAAATCTATATTTAATTTACTTGGCCGGAAGTTGTAAGTTTGTTTTCAAACTTCCTACATAGTAAATATAGCACTTTTTATCATAGGGACAAAGTTGCATCTTTTTCAAAATTATTGCCGCTATGAATGAAGCATATAACATCATTATCAAATGTACTCATTTGGGAGTTACGTAGATAATAGAAAGGAGATAAATAAGAAGAAAAGAAAAAAAATTCGGATACCCACCAAAAAAGTAAACCAATCAAAGTAGTGGAATCTACATTGCGGCCAAGTCTGTTTTAGCCTCATTCAGGTCATGCATCATTCGGATACTGGCCAAGCAATAAAAATAAAACAGCAGTGCTGCACATAAAAGTTTGAGTGAAGTGAGATTATTAACTAAAGAAATAACATACTGGCCACAATGTATATAACTACTTTAATAGGATGACTTTTTTTGGGAGGGGGTCTGGAACTTAACACTTTTTCACTGTTAGATTTTTGTTGGAGATTTAAGTACTTTTTAAGTTTAAAAACGAAAAATTTTTGAAAAAAATTTTAAATCTAAATGACTATAATTTGCGGTATGACTGATTCGAACCAGGTATACTCCACGTTATACTTAAGTATGCATTTTTGTCAACTTTAAGTAGTTAGAGATGTTTTAAAATAGATTTTCCACTGTAACTAAGTATTTACTATTTTCTGATTTTTGGACTTCTACATTTAATTTGTTGTCTTTGAATTAAAACAAAATGGCAGAAAGAAACGGATATTTATTTTTTTTAATTGAATTAAGGAGATACTTAGGTTAGTAAAATGTTGCCCGGTGAGGCACGACAGATAAAAAAAAATTACCTTTATTCTCAAAAAATAATACGAATTAGGTATAGCTTTAATATATGTGTAAAATAATAAAAAAACGTAGAAATATAAGCAACATATTTTCAATTTACATTATTTTAAAATTGACTAATATCATATGAGAGGATAATTCTGATACAAGAAAAATCAACTTGTCGAGAATGGCTGATAATTTTGTAATTTTGAAATATGATTAAACATAGTACTATAACGGTTGACGAACCAACTGAGCACAAAAATTAATAGTATTATTCTGCATTGATCTACATAAAATTGTTTTAATGATTTAATAACAATTTTTTTTAAAGATTTTAGGTATTTTTGTTAAAATATACGCAATCTGCGAAAACACAGTTTCCCGGCAATTAAAAAAAACTAGTGCCGAATTTGTTTTCCGTTTAATATGTTATGAATACATATGAGTTCTAACTACTGACAAATTTTAAACTTAAAGGTCCTAAAATTACGGCTAAAAAACTAAAAAAACTTGTACCCTCCCTAGGGGGGTGGGAAATGGGTATAATTTAAATTTGATACAACTGACGTGTGCGGACAAAACAAATAAATATTCCTAATAAATTTCAACTCGATCGCACTCTTTTTCTCGAAAATATAGCCAGTAAAAGTTCTAACTTAAAAACTCGTACGGTTTTTTTTTTTTTTTTTGATAAAAAAGGCATACACAAATGTGAAAAGAAAATATTCATTTGTAGAGTGATTTTAAATCAATAACTGAAACGAGAATAGTATAAGCTCTGAATTAAGGTATAGTACAAAAAAATATATATTGTTTAGTATAATAAAATAAAAATGCAGTATAAAAAGTGTCTACAAAAATTATTTCAAAACTTTCTTTTGTTTATCGTAAAAATCATCTCTATGCGGGCTAAAAGGCCGAATGTTTAGTATTGTTTTAAACTTTATTATGAGTATTTATATTTTTTAATGAAAATTAAAAAACTAATTTTCTAATAGCTTAATTAAAAACCGGCCTTCTAGAAACAGAGAGAAAATAATCAACTTTACAAATAAAAAGAAAATTGAAATACACATCTTATTTTGTGTATGTACCCCAGAAAATATCTTATACGAAATATAAAATATTTTCTGCAGTCGTAGCTTATGGTTATGTACTCTTTATGTCAATATAAGAAAACTATGTTTTTGCCACAGAATTTTTACAATAACAGAATTCTAAACCCCACGTCATAGTAATGTAAATAAGCAAATATATCGAAAAAAACAATCCCGTTTAAGTAAAAGAAATTTTCATAAGCAACTCTGCATAATACGTTTAGTTTTTCTGGTTCTTTCCTCATAACATCAAGCATTGTAAGTACACCATTAATATATTTTTATTAGAAATTTTAGTTTTAGTTTTTTTATTTTTGTGTTTAGACTAGCGGTAACATTAAATCACTAGGACGAAGTCATTAAATTACAAGTAGATATTATATCAGAAATTATATAGACAACTTTGCATATAACGTTTAGATTTTACTGTTTGGGCCGACAAGTCCTATTAAGAAGTGTATCTACAAGTGTTAAAAAAAAAAAATTAAAAATAGTCCAACGAGCTAGTCGATTAAGTAGATCTAGGGGTCTACAGCAATAAAATACATTTTCATTAAATATTTGTAATTAAACTTTTTTTAATAAAGGAGTAGTAAAAAATATGCTTTTAAAAATTATACGTGAATAACTTAATAAAAATAACCTCATAAATAATAGTGAAAACTTGTTTCAATGAGTATATTTTTCTTAGTCGGACATTCATGTTATAAGAACATATATAACTATTTTTCTTTGTATCAGGGAAAATTGGAACGAGTAAAACATATATTTTCTAACGTGTTTAGAATTTTTTAACCAGAGGCCCAAATTTAGGTTTCCAATTAGTATGACGTGTTAGGTTTTTATTTTGTACTCTGAATTTTCGCTTTATAAAATGCGCTATTTTATTTTTATGATAAACGATAGACTGTGTAAGCAACACACGGTAAGTAATATATATTTTTGCGTCTTATTTACCTTAACATCGCATCGATATGGAATAACAACAATAATGGTAAATATATATATATATATTTACTATCTTATACATGTAACGGTCACATTTAGCCGCCCGTTACCACTCGCCTTCATATATGCATTATTAGCAGTTTACCCGATTAGCATGTAAGACATTATAGGTAGGGGAGACAACAGACACACGGGACCATGCCAGAGGCACCGATGACCAGTTAGTTGATATACTACCATCTTCGGACCGCGACCTAATTATTCTAAAGCCATTACTTATTATTTCTTGTTACATTACTATTTTGTATTTATTTTAACTTTACCCGTACTCGTGTGTCCGTCGAACTTCGCCATTGCCTGGACTAACTACAGAGAACGCTTTAGAGGCCACCAGGTAGAGGTGTAATATATATGTACATAGCTTTACTTATTTATTTAAACCTGTTTTCGTTTCGTTACACACTTGAAAGTAAAGTTATTTATAGGTACGATCGCCTGTTAAGCTCCTCAGGCGATATAGAAAATATACAAAGGAAACTTTAGGGATTTTTGAGTGTATACGGCCTAGTCATCCGTCCCATCTTAGGATCCACTAAATTAACCTATCCACTGTCGTTTCGGCCTAGCCTAGCCACTAGCCAAACAGACACGTTACATACAAAAATATTGAAAACAGTTTTAAGTTGTGTTATTTATTAAAATAAGACGAAAAACATATTTTTGATCTGATGTTTTGTATGTTTGTCATACACTTATGTCCTAAATAAGAAATGTATTCAAAAACAAATAGTTATTAGAAATGAGAACCAAGACTGTTGGGTTATTTGAATTTTATTACTCTAAGGAAAAACTAACGCACAATAACTTATTTTTCTTGATATGGTCGACGGTGTTGTACCGCTTTTTTATGTATTTTAGCACTACCACAAATAATACTTCACGGGCTATACTAAGAGACCTTATGTACAACAACATGTTTTTCAACGATCGTGTCGCTTTTTATATATGACGACTTCTGCCTTTACGAATCCGTAATACAAATAGCGAGTTTTAATAAAAAAAAAATCCTTGCGTGAACGATTACTGACAATATCTCCGTGTATCAAGTATGGCTATCGACGGATATTCACAAAGCAATATACCATTACTATGGGGTTGGCACTTGAATTAGACCAAGCTGACTGAATATGATAAAAACATATTCAAACAAATGTTTCGATGCGAATCTGTAGAAATACGACTATCTATAATAGCCTTGTAATGACAATAGTGATTAATATACTTAATATTGTATTTTTACTACTAGGGTGTACCCAAGAGGGTAAACCACTCTTGGAAATCAGTGTACAAATCTCTAGAGATCTTTGGAAATCTCAAATCTGGTGTACAAATATTTAATGGTGGTCTACTCTCTGGATGGCGACGACTAGAGTTGATCTTTTCGACATAAGAATGTCGAAAGGTTTCCATTCCAGCACCGCTTTAGCCATATCTTCATCATTTCTGCGCATTACGTGGCCAAGCCGTTGTATTCGCTGGCCACTCATAAAGCTATTGGCTGGTGCCTGTCCCAACTCTTCCTGTAGTCCCCGATTGAATTTTCTTCTCTACGCACATATTCTGTTATCATAGATAGGACCGCAAATTGTTCTCCATATGTTATTCTCAAACGTTCTCATAATGATTTAATCACTTTTGAAAGCTTTAATGCTAATCCGTTTATAGTATAACTTAGCAAAGTCTAAATCAGTAGAGCTTAAACGTGTAGAGAAAGAAAAATCTTAAGCTTGTCGTTCCTGTTAACCCCTCGTTAACTACTCGTAAAATAATAAGCGAATGTAAGATATAAATATGAAAACAGAAATGATAGAATACAAAAGTACTTTAACCTTATCGGCTACCGCAACCTTTGACCCCTTTTTAAATAACTAATATATTTATACATTTTATGCAAAGGACCATGCGTCTCATAGATTAATCATTCAGCTACTGAGCAATGTATATCAAACTTTACATAGGACCTTGGAACTGTGGCCAGCGGCAACGGAGTTGGTTTTTGATTATCATCAGTAATGCACGCTATTACTCTGCTTTGTTCTAATTTACGAATATTTTAAGAAATGTTATAACTATTTGTTCAAAAAAATGCTAAAAACGTAAAGAGACTTAACTAAACAGTTACTGAGTCTTATATAATATGATTTAATGATTATTATTAATATTTTTCCAGATAAAAATGAATCTTTTTTGTATTTTAATATCGTTTGCTTTGGTAAATGTTTTGGTAGCCGAAGATACAGGTAGATTATTTTATTTTTAAATTACACAAGCTATAAAAAAACTGAACATACAACTTTTTTTTTCCAGATGAAACATATTATAAAAGACAAGTTTACGCAACCAGTAAGTAAACATTTTTTTTTTAATAAAACATTATTTTAAGTCTTGCATTATGTATGCTTACAATTTATTTCAGACCAACATATCCAGTGTATTATTGACAACCGTAGTAGAGTTTCTATGGACCAAACAGGTAAAATATATTTAAAATATAAATAATTAAACTTAACGGTTTTGATAGGTTTGTCTGATTATCAAAAAACTTTTTAATTTAATATTAAAATTTCTATAACCTGTTGAGGTTGTAAATAAATGAGGTGTTCAGTAATAAAATTGTGTTGAAACCAGAGTTTTAAGTACAATTTGGATACTACATTAATGTAAATCGAATAATTTATTTTAATACTCCTATAAATTAATAAGATTTTCGGGTATTTTTGTGTGTATAACAGAGAAGAATTAAAAATGTTGAATAATAAAAACATTTGTTAACTGCAACTTGGCACAGACACTCATCTTAGATGACAATACAATATCCTGTAATCATATTGGGACTCGGACATCCAGGTCGCCCTACACAGGGTCAAATGTGGGGGTCATTTTACTAAAATTTCATGTTTTTTTAAATCTTCTAAAATGAATTTAGTAATCTGTTCGCCAAATATTAAGTACCTTTAATAGGACTAAAAATTAAAAAATATAATTAATTAATAAAAAAAAAACTTTTTAAAAAACATGCTTTTCTAAAAATGAGTAAAAAGTGAACTAAAAAGTAAAAAATAATTTTATTACAAGAAAAACTTGCCAATCAATTGTAGCATATTTTATTTTAAATGTCAATTACTTTGAAAACAACCGAAAATTAAATACAATTTTAAATAATGTTAAACATCTTTAATTTTTGACTAAAAAGAAAAGCGTGGGCCCTAGTCAACAAAGACCCTAATAAATTTGTCAAATAGTGTTTTATATTGTAAGTTCTTTTGTAATTTAAATTTAATTTAATATTTGTGTGTGACACATACAATTCATTATACTTCACTCAATGAATTTGGACTTTGTTGAATAGGTCCCAACGTTTTTTTTTAGTCAAAAATTAAAGATGTTTAACATTATTTAAAATTGTATTTAATTTTCGGTTATTTTCAAAGTAATTGACATTTAAAATAAAATATGCTACAATTGATTGGCAAATTGTTCTTGTAATGAAATTATTTTTTACTTTTTAGTTCACTTTTTTTACTTACTATATATAAACCCAATTATTGCTTAAGTAATTTCCAGGTTTTTTCTATAGCTCAACTCATTTTTGTTTATTCTAGCTGACTTAATGAAAATAATTAAAAATATTGTTCTTGGAGAATATACGATGGGTAATTATAGTAATACATAGTAAATAATATAATTATAATGATAAAGTATTCTTGTGGAAGAAAATATTTTAAAACTAAATATATGATTTTTAAAATCTTAAACCTTAAAGTTTACTATATGATATATCATTATAATCATTCTATTAAACAACGCTTATGTTACGAATTTTAACCTCACCTTATCATTATTATTTATTTTACTCGTTACAACAACTTCAATTCAACTATTTTATTACCATCAGCTCTACTCAGTTTACTATAAAAAATCCAAAAAATATTGTTTTCCAAATTTATCGAGTATACTTGATTTTGGTCTTATGATTTTATTAAAAATAAAAATAAAATGTAATTTCATTAATAATACATTCATTTTATGTTAATTTTTAGTGGAAGTAGCATTAATGTTGGTAGAAACGGGTAATAATTTTCTTAACATATTATGAAAATATACCTACAAAGATTTGATATTTATTAAGTTTAAAATGGTTGTATTTTAATTTCAGAAAACCAAGAAGTCGTATTTATAGAGCAAGGTAAATGTTTAGTAGTTATTTGACCATATGAATTGAGAATAATGATTTATTTGTACATTGATTTCTACTATAGTGAATGATATACATTCACCAAATTTTGCATGTGATCATTTCAATATAGTTACTTGATACTGACTATTAAGCACAAAATTATTTTATTTTAATTCCAGAAACACAAGAGGACGTAGCTAAAGAGTGTGGTAAAGGTTTAGTAGTTAAATATTCATATGATTTGAATATAATCATAGTCTATAATATTGATTTCTATCATAAGGAATTATGTATGACTAAATTATCAGTTGTTAATTATTTGTTAAAAGTAAGGGTAACACGAAATAATTAAATACAGGTACCTTAAATTCATTTTTTTTTTTGTCACTGGATATGGTAAGGCCTATAAATATCAAACAAATATTTACCAAACGATTTCCTCTACAATACAGTTATTGATATTAACTATTGAGTACAAAATATTTTTATTTGAATTCCAGAAACACAAAAGGACGTAGCTAGAGAGTGTGGTAAATTTTTAGTAGTTAATTATTCATATGAATTGAGAACAACGATATATTAGCACATTGATTTCTATTATAGTGAATGATGTACATTCATCAAATTTTGCATGTGATCATTTCAATATTGTTACTTGATATTAACTATTAAGTATAAAATGTTTTTATTTTAATTCCAGAAACACAAGACGACGTAGCCATAAAGACTAGTAATTATTTAGTAATTAATAATTCATATGAATTGAGAATAATAGTAGACTTTTATATTGATTTCTATAATAAGGAATGATGTATGTTAACATTTTTTTTGTTTGAAATTTTAGATAAGTGTCTGCACTTGAAAAATTTGGTATCAAAACTAAAGCCTAAAACAAGTAAATTTTAAATTTAACTTTTTTATACGAACAATTATTAAATTTTATTGTTCAATAGTTCTTAAAATAAATGATAAATATTTTATTGATATCCAAAGTCTATAAATATTTTGCTTAAGTTTTCGTGGATAGATCAAAACATAATTTAAACCGAAAATTAAAACACGTCTACTAAAAGTTTTTACATTGACTTATTTGTCTAAAAATTCTCAATTATAAGATTACTGCTATACAGGGTGATTCATTAATAATGGCGGTATTAAAAAAAAAATGATTTTATTAGTCGTTTGCGTGTTACAATGTACATGGAAGTGGCAACCACGTTGTATATGATTATGTATTTACTATTTATAATAATAATTCGTGAAATTCCATGGAGCTTCCAGTTACAGCATAAGGCCAAGGAGATTACAAAATTTTGTACACTCAAGTTTCTGGCTAATATTTTATTGTTTTCATAAAATCTGGCTTGAACAATTCGACCTCTTAAATTGTATTGAATTTATTATTTAGTTCTAATTTGAACGTTGAACGTACAACATATCTCTTATCTCAAATCAGATAACAGCGTAACAGATTAACACTCGAAATAGATCCGAAATGGTCATTCCGATAATTGTCTTTCGTCGTCGCTTCGTAGCTTTTGTTACCTTGCGGCGCGTGTCAGCGTAACGCTTTTTTGGTAACACTTTTTTTCGGTTATGCACCGGCTAATTCTCACCCCCAACCCCATTCCCATTTCCACCCCCAACCTCATCATCAACCCCATTTCTTTTTTGGTAACGCTTTTATGGTATCGCTTTTTTCGGTTATTTGCCAGGGTCATGTGCCAGAGCTAAGACATGAAAATGTCAAAAAATTTCTATCAAAGAACGCTAATGTCACAAATTTTAACCTACTCTAATCATTGTATTTTATTTGACTCGAAACAATTGCTTCAGTTCAGCCATTTTACAACCATAATCTCTACTCAATTTACTATAACAAATCCAATCATATTTTTCTCCAAATTTATAAAATATATATACGAGTATACTTGATTTTTGTCTTAAGTTTTATATTAAAATTAAAAATTAAATGTAATGTCATCAATAATACATTCATTTTATGTTAATTTCAGTGGAAGTAGCATTAATGTTGGTAGAACCGGATAAAATTATTCATAACAAACTATGGAAACATATTATTTACAAAGATTTGATATTTATAAAGTTTAAAATGGTTGTATTTTAATTTCAGAAAACCAAGAAGTCGTATTTAAAGATCAAGGTAAAATTTGAATAGTTAATTATTTATATGAACTGAAAATAATCATAGGCCTTTTATATAAATTTCTATCATAAGGAATGATTTTTGTTAAAATTTTTGTTTATGGAATTAGATTTGCTATCAAAAATAAAGCGTAAAACAGGTAAATATTAAATTTAAGTTTCTTATACGAATAATTATTAAACTTTGTTGTTGTATATTTCTTAAGAAAAATGATACATATTTGACTAAAATTCGAAGTCAAAATATGTATTGTATGCTTAAGTTTTCGTTGTTCGTTCTCAACATGTCTACTGGAAGTCTTTACAATATTCTACATTGATTTATATGTCTTCTCAATTATAGGATTAATAATATACAGGGTGATTCGTTAATGATATGACAATCATTTTATCTTAAAATAGTTGCAAATTTGTAGTTTTTCTTGTTGAACACACTTTAGTTTATCTAGTTTTACATAATATTTCAATTTTGTATTAAGTTTGTGTATTTAGTTTTAAGATTTTATAGAGTTCTAGGAAATACCATCAAATGTAAACGATTAGTAATTTTATTTTATTGTAAAATAACAAACAACAATGTTTTAGAAAGAAACATTACAAAACTGCAATTATATTATGATATTTCGATTGTGTTACCTTTAATGAATCACCCTGCAGATTAAAATAAAATCTGATTTTTCTAACAAAATAATTTATTGATATTCTATATTTTGGTTATAGGTACAAAAGCATTTGCAAGCAATACAAGTAATCTCAACCATACATTCATAATTTTTGATACTCATTATGTATAAAACGTTTTTTTATTTTAATTTCAGAAAAACCAAAAGTCTTACACATAAAGCAAAGTAAATTTTTAGTAGTGAATTATTTTATTTGAGATAATATATTATTCATATAATGTAATGAAACAATCATATACTTGCATATTGATGTCTATTGCAATGGAAGATATACATCTAATTATACTTTGTTTTAGAAAAGTTATGGTACCAGAAAAAAGTGCAACAGGAAATAGAAACTGTACTAGGTAAATACAACCGAAAATCTTAAAATTTGGATTTAGAAAGCTACATTGGAGTTTAACTTTGTTACTGATTGTCTTACCCTTGAAAAATCGCACGGCTGAAAATATTAAAAACTTGTTTTTTTAACAATGTAATTTATTTATATTTTGGTTATAGGTAAAATGTGCTCTAACCTTTCAATAAACGAAGGTAATCACAATCAAATATTACATTTTCTTATTTATAGCTAGGTGAATTGGTAGTGTACAAGTTCAACACAACAAAGGCGAACACTAAACTTTGCTGTGGGTTAGTCTGCATACCTTAACCCTCTGTTGCCACAATTTTGTTTTAAAATTATGAGTCCTTATAACTACACTCATAAAAGGGAAATAAAAATAAAGTTTTAAGGGAAAGGGTTTAATATGACAATATTTTAGATTAGTTATCATTTATGATTTGCAATAGCGGTATAAAAATGTATTAAAAATTATCAAAATACTCTAAGTTCTTTAAACATTTGGGACTTAAGTAAAAAATCTGTACTAATTTTAGGTTAGACAAACACTCGCAAAAATAAAGGTCTTTATTATAAAGTGTAATTTTATCACGCGCAGCTAATTACTTGTTTTTTTTTTTTGTTACAAAGAAAAATTAAGATCTGTTGATCTGAAAACGTTGGGACTAAACAGAAGATCTTTATTATTCCCAGCTGTAGTAGACTTAATCCATGCAGTTGTAATAGGTAAATATTCATGTAAAAATTTGTAAAATTGTATTTACGTACCGATTGTTGTACAATAATCGTCCTAGTTTTGTTGAATTATTCAAATACTATATTATAGCAAAAATCATAATTAATATATACTTGGTATTTCACAGTGATTCGACAAATTAAATAACTTTTGTTCTAATGAATATTTTTAAGATTTTAAGCGTGTAGAGATATTTTTATCTGCGACCATCTGTAGTAAAGTACTGCACTCCACCTCCCATCATACCCTTTATAACTTTAGTAACTTAAAAAGTAATTATCCAAATCTTATGGACCAGTCAACATTTTCAGGAAATTATTATTAAAAACGCTATCTTAAACTTAATGAAAAAAATAAAAATAAAATTTAAAAAGTAGAATGTTAAGTACAATAAAACCGCGATGCTTATAGCGCAAATGATTATAAATTAGTATAAAAATAAAATCTTAAAAACGTTTATTAGAACAAAAGTTATTTTACTTGTCGAATCATTGTGAAACACCTTGTAAATATATATCTATATATATTTACAGTCATTCATTTTTAACCGAAGATCGGAGAATTTAGATTTTATCTAAAAACAGTAGTATAAAGCCTTCACAACATGAGTGGTTAACAACTCTTTTCCCTGACATCATTCACTAGTAGTAGTAACATTATGATTAGACTTTGTCTTTTCAGTTTAGTTCGTGTTCTTTCATTGTTGGACTTTTCTGGCTTTAATGCCAATTCAATTTTAACCAATTTTTTTTATTATCAATGTTATTACCAAATTAGAAGTTCTTACATTTATAACATTTATTCTTCGCTAACTTATACACAATTCACAATCGACAACAGTGATCCTCTTCAATTACAAAATAATATATTTTTTAGTATAAAAGCTTCCTTGTTAAAGTTTCTAATAAAGTGAATTATTTTTAAAATTACGGCCTTTAGTTTTTTTTTTGGATGTTTGGCAGTGTTTTCTAATTTTTTTTTTTTTTTTTTTAAGGAGGAGTTTCCGACTTGAATTATTTATTAGGTTTTCCAGAGAAGTGTCGTTTATTTGGATTACGCATGAACTTATATAACGAATTACGTCATTTACCATTTATAGAATCTGCTATAGTTGAAGATGGAACTTGTATACTAACAGCTCTAGACAAAAGTGAAACCAAATACAAAATCATGCCTGACGGAATTTGGCAATATAACGCTGACGGTACTGAAGAAAATTTCAGTCAACGTGTTCTTATAAAATAAAATTGTTTTTCAACAGAAATCCTAAGGACAACTTATTCTAATGTATTCTAATTATTATATACAAATCACCCCTTTTTACCGGTTAATTCCCCGACTTTACCGGAGGGGTTTCCTCCCCCCCTCCCTCGGAAAGAACGATTTCCTCACCGGGTGATCGGAAATTAACTCCGGTTACCGGTGATTCCCCACCGGAGCCTTCGGAGTTCTCCGGACTTCCGGTGATGGATCGGGCTTTCATTCGGTTTGTTCCGTCGGGGAACTCCCTTCGGGCACTTGTCTCCGGACCCTGCTCGGGTTCTTTGGTTTTTGTCGGGTCTACACCCGTGGAGACAATATCCAAAAGCCAATCTTCCGGCGCTTTCGCCTCTCGACCAAGCGCCATCGCTGAGGGAGTATTACCAGTAAGCCGGTTCTTTCGGTTACGCACTGCGAAGAGTATTGCTGGTATACAGCTGTCCCATTGGATGTGGGGGCGATCTACTAGTGCTGTGCGTAACCCTTTCTTCAGGTCTTGGTTCCGACGTCCTTCGGGTTGGCTAGTGGGTGATAAATTGGAGTAGTCCATCCTTCAGTACCCCACTTCTCCAGTGCTTTCTCCATTTGTTTGAATACAAACTGGGGACCATTGTCCGATAGAAGTGCCCTCGGGTAACCGAAGCGTGGGAAGAACTCCCTTTCCAGTGTGTCGGTGATGGTCTTGGTGGTTGCTTGACCTAGTGGATACGCCTCCACCCACCGGCTGTAACAGTCCGTGGCAACTAATATGCACGTTTTGCCACGCTGTGTTCTTGGGTACGGACCCATCAAGTCAATACTAATAACCTCCCATGCTTGGCGAGGTTGTCTTGATCGCATCGGGTCTTCCGGTTTCCGATTAAGAGGTTTTACACATGTGTAAATGTGACACCTCGCGACGTATTGACGGACTGTATCGCGAATGTTGGACCAATAGAAACGTTTGCCCAACTCTCTATAGGTTTCTTTCCAACCCGGGTGTCCGGCTATTTCATGGTCATGATACCTCCACAAAAGATGATCAGCCATTTCAGCCGGTACCACTATCACGTAGTCCTTTTCTTCGGAGTTCTCCGGGCCTTTCATAAGTATACCATCTTGCACATGATAATACTTGTGTCGGCGGCGAAATACTGGGTTCGGGCTCTGTATTTTCCGAATGCACTCGGAAATTTCTTTGTCTTCAGCCTGCCACTTACGTATTTCGTTTACGGAGACATTCTCCGGATAACTCTGGGTGACTTTCGGTTTTTTTTAAACTAAATTATTGTGATATTTGATCAATTTTACTTAGATGGAGATTTTAAAATTTGTGTTTTTTAATAATAGTGTAGTATCACAAAGTTAAATTTTCACGAGATTTGATCTAGTCATAGTATAAAGTATTATCATTCATGGTTTTTAATCATTATTAAAATATATCCTAATTTGAACATAGTAATAAAATAATGAAATGTTTGATACAAAATCAATGGGGTAATAATAAAATCATAAAGCTATTTGACAAACTGTAAAACATTTTATTCAAATACTACTGTAATATTCCTTTTTTAAGTATAAAATTAACAACCATGTTTTGTTGTAATCGTACGTTAACTGAAACTACTTAGGACTACTATTTGTAAATGATACAAACATAATTCAAACGTTTATCGCAAACAAAATATGTATGTTTACCTTAAGGGCCTCTACAACTGCGTGTTTTTGGTCGAAATCAACTCGCTTTATTTCAAAAGTACTGTTCTTAAAAAATACTTCGATTTAAACTTTGAACAAATATTTTGAGTTCTTCAGAACATTATCTAGGCATTAATAGTGCCATAATTAAATTTAAAGTTATTTATTTTGTTGAAGTTTAAAATAGCAAGATCGATGCCTTGGAAATGTTAGGAAGAATTCACATGTTGTTTCAAACCTTCAATCGAAGTATTCTTAGAAACAGTACGTTCAAAGTATACATATATGGTTTTGTACAACAATAGATCCTACATGCGTTACAAAAATTAAACATCAAAATAGATCAATAGATAAATTAAAAGTTTAAATTAAAATGCGCGTGCTTGGGCAACCACTCAACGGCTCTCCGCATCACAGCTTATTGTATGGTTGGACGCCTTCGTCTATTGGACGGCACTAGTGCTCTGTAAAAAATATGTCACAATGATGTCATTGTGACAGTTCGTAGGAGCTGCATACAAGCCGATAATAACAATAATAAAATTGACAACATTTTCAATAGAAAACCGCAGTATTAGATTATTAAGACAATCTACATACAAATATAACATTAATAACAAAATTATATGATACCCACTAAAATATAATATAAAATACAAAAAATGTTGTTGCAAGTTTTTCCGACAGTTTTCCATTTTTATTTTTTCCAGTTTTGATTTTAGGTCATTGGCCACCAAATTCGTATATTTTTGTCGGGTTTTATTGAATTATACAAATTTATTATGATTCGAATAATAGTATTGGATATTAAATGTTAACAGCAAACTTTAAATCAAAGACTTTAAAATATGGAAAATGTTTTAACATACTGTAAAACTAAAAACCTACTTTGTTATTCGAACCAATCCTAAAAAGTATTACTCATCAAATAAATAATGGCAATGAAATACACAGTTATATTCAGTTTACTTAAGGTATACATGCATTTGTTTGCGATTTACGTCCAAACCTTGTTTGCTTGATATCAAAATAGAGAATGGGCAGCAAACTAAAGTAGTTTAAGTTAACGTAGGATTACAACTAAACTTAGTTGTTTTTTTTTATTTAAGAACAAGGAATAATAGAGTTAATTATAAAGGTTTTAGTATAGTAATCGCCGAGAAAAAAAAACTCGTGTAATAACAATAAAGTAAGTCATCAATTAAATTAGAGTACCTAATAAATAAATACACAGTTAATTTTAGTTTACTTTAGGTAAACTTGCATTTATTTGCGATTTACGTTCAAACTATGTTTGCGTGCTATACAAATAGGGAATGTACAGCAACCATACGTAGTTTTAGGCAACGTACGTTTATGACTAAACTGAAAAAGGAAAACACAGTAGCATTTGAATAAAATGTTTTACGGTGTGCCAAGTTGCTTTATGATGTTGTTAATAATCAATAATTGGAAAATGTTCATATCATGTAACGACAATGAAGATCTAATTTTTAGACTCAACGGCATACTGAGCAATCCTGGATGGAGATTAATGAACCATATCAAAGGCAAACACCAATGCTCTAAAAATTCATTTTCCGGCATTGATCTGTTTGTACCCATCGAAGAACCCGATAGCTTCTACGTGACCGACGAAAATGTCTACGATAAATACTCGATGACGGCTCGATTGATGGAATGCGTGTACGCGAAGGCCATATTAGATTATGTATCCTTCATTCTGTTTATTATACACGAAAGCTCACGTGATGCAAAACGTGTGAGTAACGTAAACCGTATTAGAAGGTGTCGCCAAAAAGCAAAATTACAATCAGTAAAAAAACCGAGAGCTAACATTGTTTTGAACTATGACGGATTTTGGTTTATGCTTAATTTAGCGTTGGGTCAAATAGAAAACAGTCATGTGATGTTTGACTGTATAACCGATGCGTTGAGTTTTCTAGAAGAATCGTTGGATTTATTACGTGAGTGCCAGTCAGATTCAAATATAGAGCTCATAAAAAAAAGTATCTTTCTAATCCGCAACGTCAAGAAAACTTTAAAACATTACAACGGCGAAAACCGTAATAAATACAATTCGTTCACTTCGAGAATTCCCAGTAAATTGGAAAAATATATCAATGATCATATTATAAACAAATTGATTCAATTCACAAACGATAACTGCGTAATACTACAAACCGCAAACACAAGTGAACCTCAGACTTTAGGTGTGCCTCGGGTCAGTATCATTCAGCCCTTTAAAGACGCTCAATTAGAAATTGAAAATCTCATAAACAAGGTCATCACTAATTACTACGGAGCATTAGGTTTCATGAAACAAGAAGAACTGCCGGAAATTAACTTAACGTAAATTGTTGTATTCCTAAATTAAAAAATTATTTCTATAGTATAATGGATGTATTATAATTGTGTTATATATATGTTATATAGAAATAAAGATTTTTTTAACAATTTAATACTGCGGTTTTCCATTAGTCTATATTTAACGGCATATCATCAGTTGACGTTGCCAATCACTTTGAATTTCAACCATTCACTATTTATAATAACGCACCAAAGTATACTTACGTTATACAATTTACCTAAGGTAAACTCGTCCACCATAATTGTTACAGTAGTACTGTATCCTCTGCGACCCAACTTATGTTTCTTCATCTGTCTATGTTATTTTTGTTTTTTGTATTCGCAATGACAGTTGAGAAGTTTATTCGTTTACTTTTTTTTTTAACAGAAATACATGTACAGTTATAATGTGAAAATTACTGTTTTGTACTATAAAATGTTGTTAACAATTATTTAGTAAAACATGTTTACAATTATACGCTAAATGTTAACTTGATGTAACTCATGTTACAAAATTACAAAACATTCTACAGTGAGTTAGACAGGATATATGAGTGTATACCGAAAAGAATACCAAAAATTATGATGGGGAACTTCAATGCAAAAGTCGGCATGAAAGTTTACATCAAATATCCAATGACAACGGGACAAGGCTTATTACGTTTGCAATGTCAAAAAATATGCTGGTCAGAAGCACATTATGTCCACACAAAGACATATACAAGCAAACATGCGTGTCGCTAAACGGAGCCATTAAGAACCAGATTGACCATGTGATAACTGACAACAAAATAAAGCAGTGGATCCAAAACGTAAGAAGCTACAGAGGCGAGGGATCCCACTCAGACCGTTTCCTAGTCGTGGTGATGATACAAGTAAGGCTACTAAGGTAATGGACCGGAAAACGTAAAGGAAAGTTCTTCAAGAAGGGAATACACAAGCTCCTGTATCGGTACGAAAAGTATATTTAACGCAACAGCGGCTACGTCAAAAAATAGTTGAATATACACGTAAAAATAACCTGTCATTTATTTCTTGGAAAATAAAACAATTTAATTTTTAAAAATGTGGAAACTTTACATTCTGAACATGCCTCGTATACTTATTTCTCACTAAACCACACCGGGTGGAAGTTAACACCCATGTCAAATATTTCTTATCGAGATAGAAGTGAATTAACACAAAAAATCTTATCCCACAAATAAGTACGATTTTTGTTTTAATAAAAAAGGCATACACAAACGTGAAATGAAAACATTAATTTTAAGAGTGATTTCAAAATCAATAACTGAAAAAAGAATAGTATAAGCTCTGAATTAAGGTATAGTACAAAATAAATATAATGTTTAATATATATTAAAATAAAATAGCATTGTAAAGAAAGTGTCTACAAAAACGATTTCCAAACTTTCTTTTGTACATCGTAAAAATCATCTCTATGCGGGATAAAAGGCCGATTGTTTATTATTGCTTTAAACATTATTATGAGTATTTATATTTTCTAATGAAAATTAAAAAAACTAATTTTCTAATAGCTTAATCAAAAACGGGCCTTATAAGAAACAGAGAAAAAATAATAAACCTTACAAATAAAAATAAAATTGAAATGCACACTAAATTTTATGTATGTACCCCAGGTGGCCCAGGAAATATCTTATACGAAATATAATATTTTTTCTGTAGTCGAAGATAGTGGTTTTGTACTCTTTATGTCAATATGAGAAATACAGTTTTGCAACTGAATATTTACAACAACAGAATTCTAAACCCCACGTCATAGTAATGTAAATAAGCAAATATATCGAAAAAAACAATCCCGTTTAAGTAAAAGAAATTTTCATAAGCAACTCTGCATAATACGTTTAGTTTTTCTGGTTCTTTCCTCATAACATCAAGCATTGTAAGTACACCATTAATATATTTTTATTAGAAATTTTAGTTTTAGTTTTTTTATTTTTGTGTTTAGACTAGCGGTAACATTAAATCACTAGGACGAAGTCATTAAATTACAAGTAGATATTATATCAGAAATTATATAGACAACTTTGCATATTACGTTTAGATTTTACTGTTTGGGCCGACAAGTCCTATTAAGAAGTGTATCTACAAGTGTTAAAAAAAAAAAATTAAAAATAGTCCAACGAGCTAGTCGATTAAGTAGATCTAGGGGTCTACAGCAATAAAATACATTTTCATTAAATATTTGTAATTAAACTTTTTTTAATAAAGGAGTAGTAAAAAATATGCTTTTAAAAATTATACGTGAATAACTTAATAAAAATAACCTCATAAATAATAGTGAAAACTTGTTTCAATGAGTATATTTTTCTTAGTCGGACATTCATGTTATAAGAACATATATAACTATTTTTCTTTGTATCAGGGAAAATTGGAACGAGTAAAACATATATTTTCTAACGTGTTTAGAATTTTTTAACCAGAGGCCCAAATTTAGGTTTCCAATTAGTATGACGTGTTAGGTTTTTATTTTGTACTATGAATTTTCGCTTTATAAAATGCGCTATTATATTTGCGTCTTATTTACCTTAAATTCGCATCGATATGGAATAACAACAATAATGGTAAATATATTTATATATATATATATATATATATATTTACTATCTTATACATGTAACGGTCACATTTAGCCGCCCGTTACCACTCGCCTTCATATATGCATTATTAGCAGTTTACCCCTATTAGCATGTAAGACATTATAGGTAGGGGAGACAACAGACACACGGGACCATGCCAGAGGCACCGATGACCAGTTAGTTGATATACTACCATTTTCGGACCGCGACCTAATTATTCTAAAGCCATTACTTATTATTTCTTGTTACATTACTATTTTGTATTTATTTTAACTTTACCCGTACTCGTGTGTCCGTCGAACTTCGCCATTGCCTGGACTAACTACAGAGAACGCTTTAGAGGCCACCAGGTAGAGGTGTAATATATATGTACATAGCTTTACTTATTTAATAAACCTGTTTTCGTTTCGTTACACACTTGAAAGTAAAGTTATTTATAGGTACGATCGCCTGTTAAGCTCCTCAGGCGATATAGAAAATATACAAAGGAAACTTTAGGGATTTTTGAGTGTAGATACGGCCTAGTCATCCGTCCCATCTTAGGATCCACTAAATTAACCCTATCCACTGTCGTTTCGGCCTAGCCTAGCCAACTAGCCAAACAGACACGTTACATACAAAAATATTGAAAACACGTTTTACGTTGTGTTATTTATTAAAATAAGACGAAAACATATTTTGATCTGATGTTTTGTATGTTTGTCATACACTTATGTCCTAAATAAGAAATGTATTCAAAAACAAATAGTTATTAGAAATGAGAACCAAGACTGTTGGGTTATTTAAATTTTATTACTCTAAGGAAAAACGAACGCACAATAACTTATTTTTCTTGATATGGTCGACGGTGTACCGCTTTTTTATGTATTTTAGCACTACCACAAATAATACTTCACGGGCTATACTAAGAGACCTTATGTACAACAACATGTTTTTCAACGATCGTATCGCTTTTTATATATGACGACTTCTGCCTTTACGAATCCGTAATACAAATAGCGAGTTTTAATAAAAAAAAATCCTTGTGTGAACGATTACTGACAATATCTCCGTGTATCAAGTATGGCTATCGACGGATATTCACAAAGCAATATACCATTACTATGGGGTTGGCACTTGAATTAGACCAAGCTGACTGAATATGATAAAAACATATTCAAACAAATGTTTCGATGCGAATCTGTAGAAATACGACTATCTATAATAGCCTTGTAATGACAATATTGTACTTAATATTGTATTTTTACTACTAGGGTGTACCCAAGAGGGTAAACCACTCTTGGAAATCAGTGTACAAATCTCTAGAGATCTTTGGAAATCTCAAATCTGGTGTACAAATTATTTAATGGTGGTCTACTCTCTGGATGGCGACGACTAGAGTTGATCTTTTCGACATAAGAATGTCGAAAGGTTTCCATTCCAGCACCGCTTTAGCCATATCTTCATCATTTCTGCGCATTACGTGGCCAAGCCGTTGTATTCGCTGGCCACTCATAAAGCTATTGGCTGGTGCCTGTCCCAACTCTTCCTGTAGTCCCCGATTGAATTTTCTTCTCTACGCACATATTCTGTTATCATAGATAGGACCGCAAATTGTTCTCCATATGTTATTCTCAAACGTTCTCATAATGATTTAATCACTTTTGAAAGCTTTAATGCTAATCCGTTTATAGTATAACTTAGCAAAGTCTAAATCAGTAGAGCTTAAACCTGTAGAGAAAAAAAAAATCTTAAGCTTGTCGTTCCTGTTAACCCCTCGTTAACTACTCGTAAAATAATAAGCGAATGTAAGATATAAATATGAAAACAGAAATGATAGAATACAAAAGTACTTTAACCTTATCGGCTACCGCAACCTTTGACCCCTTTTTAAATAACTAATATATTTATACATTTTATGCAAAGGACCATGAGTCTCATAGTTTAATCATTCAGCTACTGAGCAATGTATATCAAACTTTACATAGGACCTTGGAACTGTGGCCAGCGGCAACGGAGTTGGTTTTTGATTATCATCAGTAATGCACGCTATTACTCTGCTTTGTTCTAATTTACGAATATTTTAAGAAATGTTATAACTATTTGTTCAAAAAAATGCTAAAAACGTAAAGAGACTTAACTAAACAGTTACTGAGTCTTATATAATATGATTTAATGATTATTATTAATATTTTTCCAGATAAAAATGAATCTTTTTTGTATTTTAATATCGTTTGCTTTGGTAAATGTTTTGGTAGCCGAAGATACAGGTAGATTATTTTATTTTTAAATTACACAAGCTATAAAAAAACTGAACATACGACTTTTTTTTTCCAGATGAAACATATTATAAAAGACAAGTTTACGCAACCAGTAAGTAAACATTTTTTTTTTAATAAAACATTATTTTAAGTCTTGCATTATGTATGCTTACAATTTATTTCAGACCAACATATCCAGTGTATTATTGCCAACCGTAGTAGAGTTTCTATGGACCAAACAGGTAAAATATATTTAAAATATAAATAATTAAACTTAACGGTTTTGATAGGTTTGTCTGATTATCAAAAAACTTTTTAATTTAATATTAAAACTTCTATAACCTGTTGAGGTTGTAAATAAATGAGGTGTTCAGTAATAAAATTGTGTTGAAACCAGAGTTTTAAGTACAATTTGGATACTACATTAATGTAAATCGAATAATTTATATTAATACTCCTATAAATTAATAAATTTTTCGGGTATTTTTGTGTGTATAACAGAGAAGAATTAAAAATGTTGAATAATAAAAACATTTGTTAACTGCAACTTGGCACAGACACTCATCTTAGATGACAATACAATATCCTGTAATCATATTGGGACTCGGACATCCAGGTCGCCCTACACAGGGTCAAATGTGGGGGTCATTTTACTAAAATTTCATGTTTTTTTTAAATCTTCTAAAATGAATTTAGTAATCTGTTCGCCAAATATTAAGTACCTTTAATAGGACTAAAAATTAAAAAATAAAATAAATTAATAAAAAAAAACCTTTTTAAAAAACATGCTTTTCTAAAAATGAGTAAAAAGTGAACTAAAAAGTAAAAAATAATTTTATTACAAGAAAAACTTGCCAATCAACTGTAGCATATTTTATTTTAAATGTCAATTACTTTGAAAACAACCGAAAATTAAATACAATTTTAAATAATGTTAAACATCTTTAATTTTTGACTAAAAAGAAAAGCGTGGGCCCTAGTCAACAAAGACCCTAATAAATTTGTCAAATAGTGTTTTATATTGTAAGTTCTTTTGTAATTTAAATTTAATTTAATATTTGTGTGTGACACATACAATTCATTATACTTCACTCAATGAATTTGGACTTTGTTGAATAGGTCCCAACGTTTTTTTTTAGTCAAAAATTAAAGATGTTTAACATTATTTAAAATTGTATTTAATTTTCGGTTATTTTCAAAGTAATTGACATTTAAAATAAAATATGCTACAATTAATTGGCAAATTGTTCTTGTAATGAAATTATTTTTTACTTTTTAGTTCACTTTTTTTACTTACTATATATAAACCCAATTATTGCTTAAGTAATTTCCAGGTTTTTTCTATAGCTCAACTCATTTTTGTTTATTCTAGCTGACTTAATGAAAATAATTAAAAATATTGTTCTTGGAGAATATACGATGGGTAATTATAGTAATACATAGTAAATAATATAATTATAATGATAAAGTATTCTTGTGGAAGAAAATATTTTAAAACTAAATATATGATTTTTAAAATCTTAAACCTTAAAGTTTACTATATGATATATCATTATAATCATTCTATTAAACAACGCTTATGTTACGAATTTTAACCTCACCTTATCATTATTATTTATTTTACTCGTTACAACAACTTCAATTCAACTATTTTATTACCATCAGCTCTACTCAGTTTACTATAAAAAATCCAAAAAATATTGTTTTCCAAATTTATCGAGTATACTTGATTTTGGTCTTATGATTTTTATTAAAAATAAAAATAAAATGTAATTTCATTAAATAATACATTCATTTTATGTTAATTTTTAGTGGAAGTAGCATTAATGTTGGTAGAACCGGGTAATAATTTTCTTAACATATTATGAAAATATACCTACAAAGATTTGATATTTATTAAGTTTAAAATGGTTGTATTTTAATTTCAGAAAACCAAGAAGTCGTATTTATAGAGCAAGGTAAATGTTTAGTAGTTATTTGACCATATGAATTGAGAATAATGATTTATTTGTACATTGATTTCTACTATAGTGAATGATATACATTCACCAAATTTTGCATGTGATCATTTCAATATAGTTACTTGATACTGACTATTAAGCACAAAATTATTTTATTTTAATTCCAGAAACACAAGAGGACGTAGCTAAAGAGTGTGGTAAAGGTTTAGTAGTTAAATATTCATATGATTTGAATATAATCATAGTCTATAATATTGATTTCTATCATAAGGAATTATGTATGACTAAATTATCAGTTGTTAATTATTTGTTAAAAGTAAGGGTAACACGAAATAATTAAATACAGGTACCTTAAATTCATTTTTTTTTGTCACTGGATATGGTAAGGCCTATAAATATCAAACAAATATTTACCAAACGATTTCCTCTACAGTACAGTTAATTGATATTAACTATTGAGTACAAAATATTTTTATTTTAATTCCAGAAACACAAGAGGACGTAGCTAGAGAGTGTGGTAAATGTTTAGTAGTTAATTATTCATATAAATTGAGGACAACGATATATTAGCACATTGATTTCTATTATAGTGAATGATGTACATTCATCAAATTTTGCATGTGATCATTTCAATATTGTTACTTGATATTAACTATTAAGTATAAAATGTTTTTATTTTAATTCCAGAAACACAAGACGACGTAGCCAAAAAGAATAGTAATTATTTAGTAATTAATAATTTATATGAATTGAGAATAATAGTAGACTTTTATATTGATTTCTATAATAAGGAATGATCTATGTTAACATTTTTTTTGTTTGAAATTTTAGATAAGTGTCTGCACTTGAAAAATTTGGTATCAAAACTAAAGCCGAAAACAAGTAAATTTTAAATTTAACTTTTTTATACTAACAATTATTAAATTTTATTGTTCAATATTTCTTAAAATAAATGATAAATATTTTATTGATATACAAAGTCTATAAATATTTTGCTTAAGTTTTCGTGGATAGATCAAAACATAGTTTAAACCGAAAATTAAAACACGTCTACTAAAAGTTTTTACATTGACTTATTTGTCTAAAAATTCTCAATTATAAGATTACTGCTATACAGGGT
>NW_026096552.1:0-15134 GCF_023614345.1 Adelges cooleyi
GCCGAAATACGACGTATTCGCGGAGAGTATATAATTTTTATGGTTAAGGGTTTTTATTATTATTTTATATTAATGATAATTACAATAGTAATAATGATAATGACGTATAATAAGTAACGTTAGGAATGTATGGCCACACAAAAGCAAAAACCATAGCTAATTTCTCTGCTCGGCGAAAAAAACATTTAATCATGGAGATATTATATGTCTTATCATTTATCTCTTGTCTTTAATCTATTATTACTTATGTACATCTAATCACTTTTCTCTTATCCAATATTTTATCTCTAACTGAAAGTGAAAGTGTGAGAATTTAATAATATTTAAAAGAATTTAATATTGTAATACAATACAATACATTATGATCTCCTCTCCTTCCATCGCGGCTCACATACCCTCTCCCTTACCCTCTCTCTGCCTTTTCTACACTTTCCCTTTTCTGCTCCCCTCTCTTTTAGTCAAAGTAGTGTATGCCGCTATAGTAGTGTAACTCTGTGTCTCCACCTCCTTTCCTACCACCAATGTTAATTGACATAATCATAACCGAGAGAGCCCACAACGCGAAATCGTGAGCATAAATTGCCAGAGTCAATGTCACGAATTTGTCAATTTTTTTTAGTTTAGGTACCAGGGTACTGTACTTAACGTGTGCTACAAGACATCTACATTGACGGTGCTGCCACCACCACCCGCTGGACGTACGTCTTGTAGCACACTTTACGTATAGTACCCTGGTACCTTAACTAAACAAAATTGACAAAATCGTGACCGAGAGATAGAGAGAGTCTATGACCCGAAATGTCACTCAAATTTTGGAATAACCCCCAGGCGATGAGAAATATCCACGTTAAAACGTTTAAATGATTGACCCACTTCATCGAATATGTGTTTTTTGAATAGTTTTTTTAACTAGCTGTGTTTGGGCAAGTTTGGCTTTGTTACATATGAACTAAAATATGAAATTTAGATTTTAAAAGGTTAAACAGTTTTGGCACTATGTGCTTCATATAATTATCGCCCGGACCAGGCGCTGAGCAATGTATAGGTATAGGTAACTTTACATATGGATTCCGCTAGTGGACCAGATTCCCGAAGCCACATTCTCGACAAGTAAAATTCCCGACAGGCCGTTTCCCCGCAATATTTTCCCACAAATCCATTTACCCGACACTCATTTTCTGCCTTCCGTTTTATGCCTCGATCTCGGCTCGGCAATGCTCTTGACTAGCCGTTTGAGCATGATCAATTTTTTTTCGATAATTTGCGCTATTGTTTAATTTTGATCGTTAAACTGTTCACTTTTAAGACCCAAACGGGGGGGGGGGAGGGATATTACTATTTATAATTTTCCATGGTTACTTAATTACTGTATAGGTAAACCTACGTATTACCCATACGTAATACGTATACGACGTATGGGATTTTGAGCCCCTCCAAAATAAAATCCTGAATCCACTGCTGTGTATTGGAATTGTTTTCTCGGGAAAATGGGTTTCGAGAAAAAAAAGTTCGGGGAAATAGCTTGTCGGGAATTTTGCTTGTAGGGAATGTGTACCAGAGCCATGGGTGCTTGGTGGATCGACGACGGCAGCGGTGCGCGTTTTTGGCTTATAATGGCTATAACGCGATGATGGCTTTGTAACATTGCGACTGTGCTGGGCTAGAACAAAGTGACCTATTAATAAATGTTAATATTCAATGTGTGCACGGTGCACGTGTGCATTTTCAGTAGCTGTGGACGAAGCTTGGTTGGCAGTTGACAACAGTGGCTTAACGGTGCAGCATAGTTTGCAGTGGTGGTGGTGGTGGTGGTGCGGATTTAAGATGCTCCTCCTATCTCCTTTCCTGTAAAACAAGAAATCTGGGGGGGATGACTCGGCTAGCTATAACTTATTACAGTTGGCTAATACAAACGTAGGTTTGCCAGTGCCGGCCCGCCTCTATATCCGTGCTATGCTACGATGCCCACCCGTGTATCTACGGGTCATGCCTTTTGGTTCGGTTTGATCATATAATGTCAATGTGTGAGTAAGGGAGTGGGCACGTTGATATGCGTAATACTTTAAATGTATAATGTCGAATCTCATTTGACGTTAAACAACCCTGATAATCAACCCTACTCTAACGTCATTGTACACACAAGGATGGATCGAGAGCGATGGATTGTGAGAGGCTGCAGTTTGGCTCGCGATTGTCTGCCAAAAATCTCTTTACCCCCACGAAATCGCACAGCCTAAGCGTTACAATTGAACTGTAATTTACTTTTTATCATTTTTCTTTAGGGTTAAGGAATTAAAGATTAAAAAATCTTAAATTTCATATTTACTTAATTTAGATTGTATTAGTTCTCGCAAAGCTGCTTGGGTTTCTATTAGTTCTGTAAATTGACATAAAATTAATTGAAATTATACATTTCTTGTGAATGAAACCAATAGTGTTATTCATATTATGATTATTCTCCAAATGTATTATTAAATATAATTAATATTATATATTTGGGTCTGGAATATGAGTATGTAATAAGTATAAATTTAGTATAACTTTGTATAATAGTATGCGAATATTATAGAAATCATTATGTAATGTTTAAAAGTGGTTTGGTACAGGGACCAATTTCACTTATGACATAGATTATACCATATATAAGCCATAGTATTAAGGTGTCGGGTACAATTCTATTACGGATGCTGCTATAATTATAACGTACGTTGTGCATACTATTCTTTATATTTATACTATGTGATTTTATGTTTAATAGTATTGTGTTAGATCATATTATTATCGTTGTGTTTTTTATTTCTATTAAATATTAACTTCCACCAAGTTATACAAGCGTATAATATATCATGTATGAATAATGAATTTGTCTTAAGTATTTTAAATATGAAATATATATATATATATATATGTGGTTACCGTCCCATTCGGTATAGAGTCGAAATTCTGAAATTAATACAAAAACATTGTATACGAATATCAAACAATTGTGTGGTAATATTTCCATGTAAATTATTACCGGGTACTGCGAACATATTATTCAAAGGTCCTGAAATTAACATTGCATAAATTATAAATATTAGATTACATTTTCTTCACAATGGTGAATTTAATATTACAATACATTTATCATTATTTTTTTATTATTGTATAATAATAACTACCTATACTATGCAGGCCTTGCTCGACAAATGTTTTAACTACATACTCCAATCCATCTGGATAAACAAATAAACGTTTAAGCTGTTATATATGTTTTATACAATATCATTATAAATATATACATATAATCACAGCTAGGACTTGCTTACATGTTACTTTAAATGATGACTATTTTACTTATTGTTACTCCCAATATTATGATTAGTCACTGCCTATAGCCAGGTGTAAGAAATTATCGAAACCATTACTATAACTATACATTAGAATTATTGTAGTAACTTTAATATAATACAAAGTATGTAAAACATTAGTTCTATAAACCTCGTGGACTTTTCAGAACTGCTTAAAGAAAGTTTAATTTTTAATTTATAAACAATTCTACAATCAGTCATCAGATAAATATATATTAAAACAATTATTATATAGTATTAGTATATTAATTTTCAATATAACTTACTTAATTCAAATTTTCCTCTTATTCTAAAATTATTCATGTTAAAAACATGCTCGATGTGGGCGTCTTCAATAAATTATGAAAAATTATGTATAAATGAGTACAATTTTAAATTTAAAATAAAAAAATGTATAACAAAAATATTACTGACTTGTAACACAAACTTCCTTAATATAATCCTCTGTAAAAAAATAAAAAAATATTTTTTAAATGTCAATAACCTCAAGTAAGTAACTGTAAAACAAAATATTTACTTATGTCATACGTTGAAACATTTACAAAGATAAATGATATTAAAAAACTATAAAATTTCATTTTTATCTGTAATCTGTAAATAATAATAAACATACAATAGCCACCAGAATTGTGAAGGTTGTGCTATTACAAAATTATTTTTATACGTTACTATATATTTATATATATTATAAAACCAAAAATATTTCTTGGACTTCTTATTTTTTTGAAATAAAAAATTTAGAGCTAGGTAGTGTTACTTACTTAAATTATTGAATGTGTTAAGCTTTAAAAAAAAATGTCAGCCTCTTTAACTGTATTGATGCGACTACCTTGTCGTTTGTCTACGGACTTATATATCGATCAAAACACTTAAATCAAAATGTTTATTTTTTCTGTGCTTTTGTGTTAGTTTACATAGCTGGTTTTGTTTTTTCAGTATGATTATATATTTACATTAAACTGACGAGGAGTTCTGGTATTTTGCTACTAATATTTTACATAAATGAATTTTTACTAAATTATTGTCTATGCCATTTTATCGATACAAAATTCGGATAGTACAATTACTTTTGCTCATTTGTGCTATAAGCGTTACGTTTTTATTGCACTTTTTGTATCCAATAAAGTGTAATTTAACACAATTTTGACTGGTGGATAACCAGTTTTGGAAAATTTATTTTTAACTTATTTAAGGTTAATATTAAGACGAGAGGTGCACATTACGTGGTGTTTACAACGCAAATAAGTAAAAATGTATATTAAAAAACAATTCACTGTAAGACACCCTGTATATGTTTGAAACGTTTCTAAAATCCGCTTGCGTTCACGTTATGGGTGATATGTGTGCAATTATAGTTAAAAAAATATTTGAAAATGTTATCATACATTCTTTATTGATATTTAGAATTTATTGGAATTATAATCTTGATTCTATATAGATATTTTTTTGGACTTGAGCAGTTCGTTAAAAAAAAAAAAAAATAACTAAAAACACTTTATGGTGATTTCAGATTTGTCAAAAGTCAGGTCTGCTATGGGGATATTGCAGACATTTACTTGGGTATAGTGAGAATATTAACGTTATTTCAAGCTACAATCTAACGCCTTAATTCAAACGTCCCCTCAAACTCAAGTGACTAACAGCCTTTAAGAATTAGGAATGAGTTGACACTAGTAGTACTACTGTAGTAATTACTGTAACAGTAGTTATAAAAAGAAGGAAAATGAGTAAGGCAGGACGAGAACACGACGTATGTCTTGCTCAAAAATAAATAAACCAAAAAATTGTAAATTTAATTTTGCTAATCCAAGTTATTGAATTTGCTCCGTTTACATTGACATAAATGTAAATAATAACTCTGCGACTAGACTCCACAAAAAAACTTAATTATTATTCGTAAACGTAATACATTAATCACGCTTAACTCAAAATCTACTACGATTCATTCGGACATATGAGAAGTTATGTTTTTAACACGCTTATATTAGCTTCACTTGTATGTATGTTTGTTTGTTTGTATATAACTATGTAACTAAAAGAGACAAATTCAAGATCACGATTAACAAGAGAATCGATCAAATAACTACGAGTATGATAATCGACGATTGTAAATGTTATATGAAATTTTTTCGTTTATTTTTGCGACCTGCAATCAACGAACCGAGTGTTTTACAAGAATTATTGGAAAACATTGCAGGAGTCGATAAAGCGGGAAAAGCCCGTGCATACGATCTAATAAATCGTACCTGCGACAGAAATCGTGATCTCGAATCTTTTGTGGCACAGACCAATGCATTTTTTGAATGTCATCGTAGGTTTATGAACGTTATGAGGTATGCTATGTTGCACAACTTGTGGATTTCCGTACTTGAAATCGCTGCTCGCTTACCATCTAAAAACTCAGATAATCCACTGGTGTATGAAGTTATGATAAACTGGTTATTCGACGAAAAATGGAAGACAGAAGAATCTGCCATCAGTGGGATAGAGGAGTACAACAGTCTAATATTTAACGATTTTAATAACATTTTACGGCTTTTAAATTTGGAGGAAGACGGAGAATTGAAAAATATTGCTGAACTGTTCCAATCTGCACGCACGTTGGCCGATTTAGATAAAATCAAAAAAGTCGAAGAAATTATTTTGGCCCTATTGAAAAATGTCAATAATATGAATTTTCCCGAAAGTTACTTTTGCCGTTGCTAAATTTTACAATGAATATTATAAAAAAAGGTTTAGAGTGTTAGCAAAGAAGTTACCAAGCTATGGCTATTCAAAGTCTATGCCACTCGTGAGTCAATTAAGTTTCTTTTTATTTAGTAAGGATTTGGAAAGAGATTCAAGTCGTATAGACTTTGATGTTATCGCTTCATTTGATCGGTTTTCGGAAATGAAGGAACTGTATTAAATTGCATATTATCACAAAATAGTGATATTTTATTATTTCTGTTCATTATTGTTAATATTAATTATTTATCAGGTCATTGTTTTTAATAATTGAGTAAGTATTGCCTTTTTAACATATCATCAACATCATCGTGTCTCACATCATTTTCCGTTTATACAAAATCATGTCTAAAAGCATTATCATGCTTTTATATTTATATAACTCAAAACTTCAAATGTTTTTTTTTTATTATATCCTAAACTAGTCAAAATACTACAGTCTTATAACCGAGATTACCTACCAAAACTTTGAGGCACTTTTTTGTACACTTTAATTGTAAATTTATTAAGAAATTTAAAATACCAATAACGACCCATGCATATAGTTTATTATATTTATTACTTCTACATTAATCGGCAGCCAGTATACCGAATATAATTTAAATATTTTTAGTAAAAATTTAAACATATTTATCTTTTGTTTATAAAATTGAATGTCTTTGCCCATTTTAACTGTTAATTTATTTGTTAATTATAATTCCTTTATTCCACCTTAAGACAGGTTCATAATCCAACATCTTTCCTTCAAGAGAAAAATTGTTATTTTGTTTTTAATGTATTTTTGATCTGTAAACGACCGACTCGACTTTTAACAAATAATTGGTTTTTCATATTTTTTTGGTAGAGTGCAGACATTTATTTGATAACAGTCAGTATATTAACGTTATAACCATATTTTATTAAAAACTCCAATTTATTCCCTGAATTCACTCAATTATTCACGTCTTTAAAACTGAAGAGGCCGATATGTAAAATATTGTAAAAATATTAAGTGCTTGTTGAAACTAACACATAAGCAACAAATTATATAATTATTATCAACCTCGAGTAAAACTGTTTAGTTTAAATATATATATTAAATTGTAAATTAACAACTTGGATAATAGTGCTAAATTCAAATATTATTTAAATAAAACAAAATTAATAGTTATCATAACAGTTCCTTTAGTGGTTGTACTTCATTGCCGATGATTTGGCACCATTTTTCTTAAACTTAAGAGAATTTTATCAGCAATCAGAATATATGGTCAAATTGCCGATTTGTGTGATTCAAATGGTCAAAATTTTGAAAAAACCAATATTTCGACCTAGCTCAAAAATTAAAAAAAACTGAATTTTTTTCCAAAAATACCACATCAATATGGCTGTACTGTGGCTGAAAAGATTCACGAATGACTCAGCTTGCCTTTTAACCTATACATATGTGTTGATTGTACATATATTTTTCTATAGGAAGAAAAACCTAGGTTTACCCAAGGTATGTCCAACACAAAAACACACTAAAACCTACATTAATTCTACATTTCTGCACCAAATTCACTCAAACCTAGACCAAACTCAAGAGAATTTTGTCAGCAATTAGAATGTATGGTCAAATTGCCGATTTGTGTGTTTCAAATGGTCAAAATTTTGAAAAAACCAAAATTTCGACCTAGCTCGAAATTTTCAAAAAACTGAATTTTATTCCAAAAATACCACTCCAATATGGCTGTACTGTGGCTGAAAAGATTCACAAATGGCTTAGCTTGCCTTTTAACCTATACATGTGTGTTGATTGTACAAATATTTTTATATAGGAAGAATAACCTAAGTATACCCAAGGTATGTCCAACACAAAAACACACTAAAACCTACATAAATTCTACATTTCTGCACTAAATCCGCTCAAACCTAGACCAGACTCAAGAAAATTTTGTCAGCAATCAGAATCAATGGTCAAATTGCCGATTTGTTTGATTTAAATGGTCAAAGATTTAAATAAACCAAAATTTCGACCTAGCTCAAAATTTTCAAAAAACTGAATTTTATTCCAAAAATACCACTCCAATATGGCTGTACTGTGGCTGAAAAGATTCACAAATGTCTCAGCTTGCCTTTTAACCTATACATGTGTGTTGATTGTACAAATATTTTTATATAGGAAGAATAACCTAGGTTTACCCAATGTATGTCCAACACAAAATCACACTAAAACCTACTAAAATTCTACATTTCTGCACTAAATCCGCTCAAACCTAGACCAAACTCAAGAAAATATTGTCAGCAATCAGAATCAATGGTCAAATTGCCGATTTGTTTGATTTAAATGGTCAAAATTTTGAATAAACCAAAATTTCGACCTAGCTCAAAATTTTCAAAAAACTGAATTTTATTCCAAAAATACCACTCCAATATGGCTGTACTGTGGCTGAAAAGATTCACAAATGTCTCAGCTTGCCTTTTAACCTATACATGTGTGTTGATTGTACAAATATTTTTATATAGGAAGAATAACCTAGGTTTACCCAATGTATGTCCAACACAAAATCACACTAAAACCTACTAAAATTCTACATTTCTGCACTAAATCCGCTCAAACCTAGACCAAACTCAAGAAAATATTGTCAGCAATCAGTTACTATGGTTATGGTTAAAAAGGTGACCACAGTTGTAGTTACTGAGGTTACCATGATCGACCACATTCTTGACCTTGACCTCTAAATTGACCTTGACTTTGACCTCTACGACGACTTTGACCACATTCTTGACCTTGACCTCTTCCTTAACCTTGACTTTGACCTTGAACTCAGCCTTGACCTTGACTTTGACCTCTATCTCGACTTTGACCTCTTTATTAACCTCGACCACATTCTTGACCTTGACCTCTTCCTTATACTTGAGTTTGACCTCAAACTCAGCCTTGACCTTGACTTTGACCTCTATCTCGACTTTGGCCTCATTCTTGACCTTGACCTCTAACTCGACCTTGACTTTGACCTCAACCTCGACTTTGACCTCTTTCTTGACCTTGAACTCTAAATTGACCTTAACTTTGACCTCTACCACGACTTTGACCACATTCTTGACCTTGACCTCTTCCTTAACCTTGACTTTGACCTTGAACTCAGCCTTGACCTTGACTTTGACCTCTATCTCGACTTTGGCCTCATTCTTGACCTTGACCTCTAAATTGACCTTGACTTTGACCTCTACCCCGACTTTGACCACATTCTTGACCTTACCATGGTTGTGGTAACCTAGGTTACCGTGGTTAACGGAAAAACTGGAGATCGGAAAGATCCTGGCGTAGAAATGGAGGTGTTCGAGGATGCCTCGGACCAACATATCACCTCACCAGTCAGGAGATCGAGCTTGTGCGGACAGGCCGACCTCAACCTTATCCACGCCCTGAACAGATCAATGGATCTTCAGGCAAAATTAAAGGCGCAGGAGGATAAGGTCGATGGGATCATTATAGACCTAAAGGAGCTCGTGCAGCCAGCCGAGCCCAAGAAAAGAACCGACCCTAACCCGGGTCTGAACCGGCTGTTGGAGCTGTCAGATGCCACTGTCAGCCAAAAGCACAAAGCAACCATCAGGAGTGTCATTGAGCACTTGGAACTCCTGGTGGACGCGAGAATGGTGTGCAAGAAGCTGCGGATTGCTCGCGAAAACTCGGAGTCCGAGAGGAACGCCTTACGTCAAACCGTCCAGACGAATAAGGCAACTGCTCCGATCTTCCTCCTCCAACAGGAAGCCCCGCGGAGGAAAAGGCAGGTAGTAATGGTGGACGTAGGCACGCATACGCCGAACTGGGAGCCGTATTCGCCTATGCGGGATTCGCCGCAGCTTCAGTCTCCACTGAAGCCAAAGCGACTGCTGAAGTCACCGACCAAAAGTCAGGCCCACCCCCAACTACAGCCGCAGCCACAACCGCAGCCTCAGCAGCAGCCGCAGCAACAGCCGCAGCAGCAGCCGCAGCAACAGCAGCAGCCTCAGCCGCAGCAACAGCAGCAGCCTCAGCCTGAGCCACAGCCCCGGCTAAGGCGGCCAAGGCGGCGCAGGAAGGGCCAGCAGCTACAGCAGCCACAACCGCAGGTGCAAACGAGGCACCAGCAACGGCCGCCGCAACAGCAGCAGCCCCAACGCCAGCAGCAGCAGCAGCAACAGCAGCAGCGGCAGCAGCAGATGCAGCAGCCCCAACGCCAGCAGCAGCAGCAGCAGCAGCAGCAACAGCAGCAGCGGCAGCAGCAGATGCAGCAGCAGCAGCGGCGTCAGCGACAGCAGCAGCAACAGCAGCAGCAGCCGCAACAGCGGCAGCAGCAACAGCAGCAGCGTCAGCGACAGCAACAGCCGCAACAGCAGCGTCAACGACAACAGCAGCAACAGCAACAGCAGCAGCAACGACAGCAGCAACAACAACCGCTGCAACAGCAAGGGGCCCGGTCTCGCCCAACGCGACCGCCGCAAATCGGGATAACCCGCGGGTCAGGTTTGTGGAGCCCACCGAGCGGTGGAGCGAGGTGGTCCGGAGAAGGCCCGAGGGAATGGGCCCACAAAGAAGAGGCCCCACCCCGAGGAGCTCAAGAGGAAGCTGCCGAGGTCAGAGGCCATAGTGATTGGACCACTACCGGACGGCACGTCCTATGGTGTGGCCATGAAGAAGGCGATTGCGGCAGTTAACCTGTCGGCGCTCGGGGTGACCGTCGACAGTTCCACCCGCACCCGCAACGGCGCTGTGCTCCTACAGCTTAAGTGCACCCCCGCGCAAGCGGACGAGGTGGCCGCTAAGCTGAGGGGAGTGCTAGGATCTGGAATCAGGGTCGGCAGACCGAGTAGGAAAGCGTCGATCCTGATCCTAGACGTCCAAGAGTGGATCGAGGCCGAGGAGCTGCAAGCGGCAATCAGGTCAGTCGTTAGCGAAGGGCCGGCGGCAGGGCTCCAGGACGAAGTACCGTTGCCGGTGATCACCCGGAGCGAAACCGGCACCGGCGGGTTTGGCCGCATGGCAGTCCCCATGAAGGTGGCGGTTCAGTTGGCTGCGGTGAAGAAGATCCGGGTCAATTGGAGCACCTGTCGCATCAGGATCCCCGAGGACAAGGGACCCAGGTGCTTCAGGTGTCTGCAACGCGGGCATATGGCCACCGGTTGCAAGGGCCAGGACCGCTCCGGGTGCTGTTTTCGGTGCCACGAGACGGGCCACAAGGCGAAGGACTGCCAGGGGCCCGTCGCCAGGGGCAAGCGTATCGACGCAAGTGAAGAGGGCCGCCACCGTCCAGCCCCCTCAGCCACAATCGAGGACGTAGGGGTTAGCGAGGAAGACCGGGAGCAGCGGAACTCCCAGTCAACATCGGGAGCGTAGGGAGGCAGTGCATGAGGTTTCTGCAAGTTAACCTCAACCACTGCCGACTTGCGCAGGACCTCCTAGCCCAGACGGTCTCGGAGGAGAGGGTCGATGTGGTAATAGCATCTGACCCTCATGGCGTTACCAACGACGTCGGTGGCTGGATCACCAGCGGAGGGACCAGCCGTGCAGCGATCGGGATCTTCGGTAACGGAATCCCGGTAGCGGCCATCCAGCGAGATGACGAGTACGTAGCAGCTAGGGTAGGTGGCGTACACATCTACAGTTGCTATGTATCTCCAAATCAAACTGCGAGGCAGTTCACGGCGTTCCTCCAGCGACTCGAGGACAGCCTAAGGGTATTAGGGCCAACCGCCAAAACCATCATCGCGGGAGACTTCAACGCGCGCTCGGCAGCCTGGGGGGACTGGGTGTCCGACGCGCGGGGAGATGGCCTAGTATCCCTTGTCGACGGGCTGGGCCTCGTGGTGGTCAACGAGGGGGCGGAGCCGACCTTCGTTGGAAGGGGCCGAGGCTCAATAGTAGACGTCACCCTTGCAAGTGAGTCTGCTATTGGAGCGCTGAGTGGGTGGACAGTACGGTCGGAGGAAGATAACCACTCCGACCACCACACCATCCAGTTCGAGATGTTGACTGGCAGGCGCCCGCACCGCACCACTCAACATCTCAAAGGCTGGAATACCACGAAGGGCATCGGCAGGGACCTCTTCACCGCTGGGTATGCGCTTGCCAAGTGGGGAAGAGAGATGGTGGAGCCGCCAGACGACCCCAACGAGCTCGTGGAATGGTGGGCGGCGGAGTTCGAGAGGCGTGTCACGCACACTTGCAACTTCGCACTACCCACCAGGAAGGGTCCACCAGGGGCAAAATCCCCGGCCCACTGGTGGACGGCTGAAATAGCCGAGCTCAGAAGGACATGCACGAGGGCAAGGAGGGCCGTCAAGCGTGCCGCCACGCGGGAAGCGGCTAGGGGCGGCAGAGAAGCCGAGAACATCTCTGCAGAAGCCCTGGCGGCGCTCAGAGAGGCAAGGCGGAACCTCAAGGTGGCAGTTCACCGCAGCAAGAGGAGGTGCTGGGACGAGCTTGTGCAGTCCGTGGACCAGGACCCGTGGGGAAAACCCTATAAGCTGGTGATGAAGAAGCTGAAGGGGGCTCCCGCCGCGGATCAGATGGAGGCCGCCGCTCTGGAAAGAGTAACGAGTGCTCTTTTTCCAGACGACGGGGCCTTCGTTCCGGTTCCGGTCCCGAGGCCACGGACCGACGACCACCCCGTGTTCACGCGGGAGGAAGTCGGGGTTGCGGTCGCGCGGGTAAAGGGCAGGAAGAAAGCCCCTGGTCCGGACTGCATCAACAACGCGATCCTTGCGGAGACATACAAGGCTGACCCGACCTTCGTTGTCTCCATGCTGAACGCCTGCCTCAAGGCGGGTGGCTTTCCCACACGTTGGAAGCAAGCACGACTAGTGCTGCTTCGCAAGGGGCAAAAGCCGGTGGACGAACCATCGTCATACCGGCCGCTGTGCCTCTTGAACGACGTTGGGAAGCTACTGGAGTTCCTGCTAGTCCGCCGGTTGGAGAAGCACCTCGACGACAGAGGGGGGCTATCAGACCGGCAGTTCGGCTTTCGGAAGGGAAAGTCGACGGACGACGCATTGCGCATGCTCCGAGAGAAGGCACTCACCGCCGTGAACAGCTACGAGGCCTGTGTGGCAGTCAGCCTGGATGTCAGAAATGCATTCAACTCCATCGGCTGGCGCCATATAATGAGTGCCCTACAGGAGTGGGAAGTGCCGCTGTACCTACAGCGCATTTTCAGCTCCTACTTCTCGGAGCGGGCAGCAAGGATCGCGTGCCCCTCAGCGGACGACGGTGAACTGCGGGTGGAGGTTTCATGCGGTGTTCCACAGGGATCGGTGGTGGGGCCGACCCTATGGAACTTGACGTACGATACGGTGTTGCGAGCCGAACTACCGGTCCAGTCAACGGTAATCGGCTTCGCAGACGACACGCTCGTCATCGCCTCTGGCAAGACGGTCGAGGAGGTGGAGGACAGAGTAAACGGAGCTCTAAACGCGGTAGCGACCAAGTTCCGCTCTCTGGGCCTGCACCTGGCTGTCGAGAAGACAGAAGCGGTGGCGTTCAGGAGGAATTACAAGGATCGGGTTCCACGTATTTTCCTCAATGACGTAGAAGTTGAGGTAACCGAAACCATGAAGTACCTAGGGGTCATCGTGGATCGCGACCTCAGCTTCAAGCAGCACGTCAAGGCTGCGGCGGTAAAAGCGCAGGGCGCGCTCACGTCCTTGTCAAGGCTTATGCCTAACATCGGCGGCCCCCGTGAGCCTAGACGAAGGCTGCTCGTCAGTGTCGTTCACTCGATACTCCTCTACGGAGCCCCGGTGTGGGCCATTGGGCTCCCCTACCGGAGGGCAAACGCGGATGAGCTATTGAGGGTGCAGCGCAGGGCTGTTCTTCGAAGCATCTGCGCGTACCGCACCGTATCGTACGACGCAGGAAACCTGCTGTCGGCGATACCACCAGCGGACCTTCTGGCCATAGAGCGTGAAGAGGCGTTTCGACTGCGCCGGCTAGCTGAAGGGGAAGAGAGGCCGCCAAACCCCCTCCGGGTCTACACCCTTAACAGGTGGGAGAGGCGGCTCCAGACGGCGACGAGTGGTGAGTGGACCCGAACACTCATCACGGACCTCAAGGGCTGGGTGGGCCGTAGGCACGGTCTTATGTGCTACCGCCTCACCCAGTTGATGTCAGGGCACGGGTGCTTCAACGACTTCCTCCACAGGATCGGAAAAGCACCCAGTCCAACATGTGCACACTGCAACATGCTGGACAGTGCCAACCATACGCTGGTAGACTGTCCCGCCTGGGCAACCCAGAGGCGGGAGCTCTACGAAGCGATTGGGGACATCGACCCGGGAACCATGGTCCAGAAAATGGTGGGCAACGCCGAAGCCTGGAACGCTGTCGCCCGTTTTGCGGAACTCGTCCTTCGCGAAAAGGAAGAGGCAGAACGGGGCAGACAGCGTCCCAACGGGTGAACGAGATGTCCAGGGCGGCGGGTGCGTGCGTCACCGGCCCGAGAAGACCGATCTGTACATAGAATTAGGATATATAATATACAATGTATAAAGTAGTTTTTAAGGTGAAAAATGTATATAAAATTCCGTCGGGGCCCAATGTGCATATTGTTATTGGGCCCCCACCCGGAGAGGGTGTGTTAGCTTAAGTTTAAATTGTTAAGTTTAAGGTAAATGTTAGTGGGTGTGTGGAGCACCCACAACAAAGTTGTAAGATTTATTTAATAATAAATGGCATCGGAAAGCTGGGGGGAAGTAATGCCTCAACAGGCGAGTACCTCCCCAGTTTTCTATGGATGCAGTTAAAAAAAAAAAAAAAAAAAAAAGGTTACCGTGGTTGTGGTTACCTAGGTTACCATGGTTGTGGTTACATAGGTAACCATGGTTGTGGTGACCTAGGTTACCATGGTTGTGGAAACCTAGGTTACCGTGGTTGTGGTTACCTAGGTTACCATGGTTGTGGTTATCTAGGTTACCATGGTTGTGGTAACCTAGGTTACCGTGGTTGTGGTTACCTAGGTTACCATGGTTGTGGTTATCTAGGTTACCATGGTTGTGGTTACATAGGTTACCATGGTTGTGGTAACCTAGGTAACTTTGGTTGTGGTAACCGAGGTT
>NW_026096553.1:0-14376 GCF_023614345.1 Adelges cooleyi
TCACCATACTTGTAACGGAGATAATTTAAAAAATGTATCAATTAGTATTATTTTAAATATTAATTATAACATTAATAGCAATAAAAATATAAAACATTCCAATCTAAAAATAAACAATTAATAAAAGATGGCGAATTAAACACCATTGTAAAAACAACGAAGTTTTCTCAGCTAAAATAAATTCACATATTAATAAATTAAGCGGCTGGTATGCGATACATGTCTACCTAATATAATTTTAAGATAAGAACTGAAATTGTTCCAATATACATTAACAAAATCAAAATACTCATAAAAATGTCTTTCGAAGAACTTATGGTTCAAGACAAATTTTATAATATTTAATTATATTACTAAGGAAATGTATATTTGATAATTAATTTAGTCGAACAAACTATCAAAATTCGTATTATTTTCATGGCGGGATTTTTGACGAAGGATATTAATTATTCAATAAAGTCATTAGAGCGCGACACTGATTCTCGTTAATTTCATTAATATCAACGGAACATTCACAGAATCTTATTGCGCCAAAGCTTTGATTATTTAGTCTCCAAGTCGAGTAATACGATTATTCGACTAAACTTGTATCAGCGAGGACAATATGTTTATTACATCCGAAGGGTCATCGTCGAGTAACTTAGTTTATTCGCCTTGATCGTTTATAAAAGTTGTTGTTATTGTTTTTCATATTTTCCAATTAATTTAGCGTTTTGTTGTGATTTCATTAAGTCGGCTTAATTACTTCAAGACGGTACAACGTCACAGACACGGTTTTTGGAATATTTATTTTACACACTAACAATTTCTGTTCGGCTAAGAAGAACTTTTTGATCCAAGTTTTCGGGCTTAACGTCTGAAACTTATGACCTGGTGTACCTGTAATTCGAGTCACCGGAAGCACTGCCCTTGTTAATTTTCTTATAAATATAATATATTGGCTATATTGACTAATATAATAATATATTCTTATAACAGTATACTATTTCCAACCCCAACTGATAATATTGTGATGTAATTTTTGTCTACAGAGCGTTGCACATGAAAGAACATCCCGATTACAAGTACCGGCCACGTCGCAAGCCCAAGACTATGATACAGAAGAAGGAACCGGTTGCCGTACCGGCGAGCGTCAAGCCCAGCGCGGTGCCGTATTCGGTGCGGGACTTGCTGCCACAGGAGTCGGCCGGCTCGACGGCGTCCGCCGCGGAACAGCCGGTCGGCGCGGCGCCCGTGCGGTTTCCGCCGCGCGCCTACTTCTCGCCGTATCACCATCACCAGCCCCATCACTACCCGGCGTTCTACCAGCACGTGGCCAAAGACTTGTCGGTGAGCGCGGCCGTCGGCCACGAGGCCGTCGCCGGCAAGGCCGTGCACGACCTTGCGTTGCACGCGCTCTACGGCAGCTCGCTGTACTCGCACGCCGTGTCGCTGGCCAACGCGTGGCCGATGATGACGGCGGCCGCGGCGGCCACCACCGCGTCCGCGTGCCCCGCCGACTGTGCGGAATGCGGCCACCACGGTGAACAACAACCGCCGCGGTCCGTGCGTGAATCGTCGTCGTCGTCGTCGGCCCCGTCACCGCCGCCGTCCACGTCCCCGGCTGTCAAGCGGCCGATCGCCGTGGTCGTCAAGCCGGACCTGATGCCGCCGCCGCCGCAACAGCAGCAGCAGCAGCAGGTCATATGAAAGCCGCTGCCGGTTCTATCGGAACCGGCCACCGCAGCCGCGGCGAACCTGCAGTCCGACGGCAGCTGGCCGCCTCAGTGGCCGCCGCCGCCGTCCGCGCCGTCCCCAACGTCCATGATGTCCACGTTCCCGCCGCCGCCGTTGCCGCCACCGCCGTCCGCCCAGCCGGGCACGCCGTGGTGGTTCCAACAGTTGCACCAACAGCTGATGATGTGCAACAACCGACAAGTTCGCAACGCCGAAACGTCACCTGGTCGACGAATAGACCAACTGTAAACTGCCGTGCATTAAATTATAGACAACTAATCTGACAGCAATATACTATCTTTTATCGAGATACTATCTTTTAATCTTATCTGGATAACGGTTCTTGTATTTTCATCTTATCTAGATAACAAAAAAAAAAAAATTATATTTTAGTTTTATTTAAAATTACTTTTTGAACAATCACATAGATAATAATTCATAATTGATTCGTTAAGATTTAAGTAGATATAAATTTAATTAAGGTGCAATACATTTAAAATTTTTAAGGCTACATGTGTAGTAGGAATGTTCTTATTTTAATTTTTTTTTTTTGTTGGGAGGGGCCCAAGCTTTAATTATCTTTAAGAACCTAAGTAGGCCAAATTTCAACTGAATTGAACTATTGGAACACATGTCACAAAGCCTTCGAAAGCACCTGTCATAGTTCTCTATAAGACACAAAAATTTGAAAAATCATAAACAAATTAAAAAATAAATTTGTATAATGATTTCTATTATTTTAATTCAAATAAAAATTTACTGATTTCAACCATTAGTTTACCCTGGTATTTATAGAAGGATTCCCTACTAAAAAAAATGTTTAGAATAATTCTGTTAGTATTTTCAGCTTAACAACAATTATTAGTTGGAAGTACTTAATTTTTATTTCGAATTAAAATAATAGAAATTATTTTTGAAAATATATTTTTTCGTTAATACAAATTAAATTTTTTTTTATACCCATTACTATTAGGTCCCACTAAACTTATATGTAACACAATTGTAAGTATTACCACCGTTTTCTATGGCTAATAATGGCACAATGATAAGTATTCAGAAGACTGTGTGGCACTTGTCGTCCCATTCAGTTGAAATCTGATAAACTTTCAAAGGTATTTTGTAAAAAAAATGATCTGTTTCATTTTAATGTAGTCAAATTCATATTTTCGATGAATATTAATTTAAAATTGTTCTGTGTAATGTATTGTGTAACTTTTTGTTTCATTCTAAACCAGTCGACATGTAGTGAAAACCCATTACCAATTATCTATATGTTGTGTATATTTTGTATTATAATATTATCATGTATCTTTGATCGCGAACCGTGCAATATTATATATTAACTATTAGTATCCCGTTAGCAATAATAATGATAATGATAATATAATATTATACTGTAGCTAGTGATATAAGATATATTTAAACCATACCTCGGTATCTTTAATTTAGCTGTTGCTCGTACCCAAGAGGTGCTTCAATCGAATGCTTACAATTTAGTATCGCTACAACGGTTTGTACATATTTTGAATTTGTTACATCCGATACGGTTAATTTAATCGTATATTATAATAACATTATAGCGTATGAGTATTCTAAATTTTACTATTATTCGAATACACTATTAATAAAATGTATTATTAATACCGTTTGTACTGTTTTGGTTTTTTTTTACTGTCCTTTAATTGCTTTCCTATGGCATAACACAATATTGAGATATTACAGCTCTTCTCCAAACCAAATCAGCATGATTATTTCCCCCCCCCCCCCAATTTAACGGACAATCATGCTTAACACTTTGCTCTTAAAAAAATATATATAAATAGGTACTACCGGTTAATAAACCATCGAAAACCGAATTGGTAAAATTATTAACATTACTGCCTTTCTTTTAACAGCGTCTAAAATTTGATGGGTTAAAAACTGTTATAAAAAGTTAAAACTGTGTCTGTATATTGTATATCCTTGGATATATATATATATATATATTCAAGATGAAATAAATAAAAAAAAAACCACATTAGACTTAGAAAACCAATAAACTCCATCACAAACCTCTATAGGAGTTTTTTTTTATGAATTATCACCGGCGGAAAGTCGTTTTACCGCTCGTGTGTGTGTATTGTGTGAAAATGACAAGAAGAAAAAATAGATAAAAAAGAAATACATAGGTATGAGTACATCTGATAAAAAGAAAATAATAAACGGACCGGGGTGTCACGTCGTCTGGCCGAGAAAAATAATACTTTTAACGCCTCAAATTGTATCCTTTGTCCAAACACAAAAGGCTCTCCGCCGCAGTGGCATTTTCTTCTTTGCTTTATATTACATATTTATGTTTCTTAACATACAGGGTTATCCAAGTTTAACGTTATTTTACCCGTGTTGGCCAAAAATTAATAAAAAGGTTCAAATGAAATCGTCATTAAAGTATAAAATTATCAACGAAAATAATTTTTAATGTTTAGGTGTAAAACTGTTTTTTTTAATGGGATTAAAAGTGATCGGTTTTTTAACGTCTTCCATTCAACAATTTGATGTAAGAAAATCGCGTTTTTATAAATAGAATAAATTTCAAATTCAATTTGATTACCTTCAAAATTGATACATTTTCTACTTAACCCAGCGAAGAAGTCAAAAAAATCTTAAAACTGAAATTAGGCCGGCCAAAGTCTCACAGTTTGGTGTAAGTAACAGCACACTAACTTCAATACCTCACACCTAGCATACATCTTAAAACGGCAATATTGTTGAAAGGTATGGGATCAAAACATTGGTGTTTTGCATCATCTGGATAAATTATTTAAATAATTATCTTGGTAAAAATTATTATCTCTTTAATTGCTAAAGAACAGTTAATGTATCTTTGTATTATCCAGATAACAATTTATATATATTTGTATTATCTAGATAACAATTAATATATAATCGTATTATCTTTATAGCAATTAATGTATTTTTATAATATCTAGATAACAGTTAATATCCTTTTATAAAATGTATAATTTAAATTTAAAAAAGTTAATCTGTTTACAGTATTATCTAAGTACTTTTTTTTTGTGAAAATTTAGATATTTTGATCTAGATCTTTGTATTATCCAGACAACAATCGTATTATCTTTATAGCAATTAATGTCTTTTCATAATTTCTTGATAACAATTAGTATCCTTTTATAAAATGTAATATTTAAATAAAAAAAGTTAATCTCTTAACAATCGACATCTAGGTAATTTGTTTGTTAAAATTCAGATATTTTTATCAGATAAGTCTGGAATTAATTTTAAATCATAATTTATCAATACTTTTGTGCTCTTGTAATGAATATTGTTACATCAATCAAAACGTTTGAAACGTTGATGAAACCCGGTCTTATCGAATTTCAAACATCTCCTTCCAGCTTGATCCTAATATAGGAACCCACCAGACCACAATCTATCAACAGCAGCTGATAAAGCCACCCGTGGGTAGGTTTTGATGCAAACACACCGTTCATGGATAAAATGTACAAATACATATACCGTGAAATTCGGATTACCCTGTATGTGTGGAAAAAGACTTTCCGATGGCGGCGGCAGTGACTTAGGTCGTCGCCGAAAAATCACCCCCAGACCTTTCTTTTTTTTTTATTATTATTATTATTATTACTATTAGTATATGTATACAGAAAGGCCGAGGTGATGATTGTACCGCCGCCGGTGCTACACGCCGCCCTTTGCCGGCCGAGCACGTGATCCGAATAGCCAAAACCGTTTCCCAGATAGAAAAAGAAAAATATATTGGCATTTGAATGTAACAATAATAATAATAATACACACAGTATAATAGAGTAACCGTGAGAGGACAATGTACAGTATTCAGCGGGTGCCGCGGTATCGCTCAAGTAAATCTATATTGTAAAATATATATATATATATATTTACATTATATTTTATACACTAGCCCATAGAGTAAATTATCCTTGCGTGCGTTTTTTACCAGACGAGTCGTCTCTGAATTTTATTCATACACTTAACAAGGATCTATAGTTACTAGGTCTGGGAATATTTTCGGGGCCGAATGTGTATGTCCCAGTGTTTTTTTTTTTTTTTGTTCAAACGTTCGCCGTGCAGTGCTTTAAGACCCAACGCTGACATCATGTGCTTTATTAAAGATAAATAATAAACGTATTTTCATTTATAACAACTTGTTAATTGCCTTTCTAATGTTGTACTAAGATTTTCTCTACATCAAATAATTATATTTCCTAAGCTATTGGAAGAGATTGGTGAACATACCGTGTGTAATTCATTTGAATTTCAACTACTTTAAAAAATAAAATATTAGTAACGATTTTCTAAAATAAAATAAAAATGTAGTGTTGTGGATTGCACGCGGTCTGTTTTAAAGGAGTTTTGTATAGGCAATATTGAATAAAAAAAAAAAGGTTTTAATAAATTTTAACCGTTTAAATTGATTAACCGGTTAATTTTTATAAGCTTCAATATCATAATATTTTTAATTTAAATAGTTTTTTCTACGAGTAAAAGCCATTTCGGTTTAATTTAGACCAAAAATCCAGACAAAAATTTGACTACATAAGATGGTCCAGTTTTAATTGTGTTGAGAGATTCGAGTTCTTTGACTACTTTACTGTTTTGTGTAAATGTCAGTTACTTGTAGTTAAATAAATTAAATTTGCAATTTTTTCAATACTAAAACCAGATTTTTTTTACATAAAGAAAATCAAAAATCTGTACAGAATTGGAATCGGAGCCGGACCATCTGAAATTCAGTCTGGCTTTTTGGTCTAAAACGTCAGTACCGCATGCATAGAAACTCAGTTTCTATATAGTTTAAATAAAATTTGTTAAACAATGTATATTATATTCATTTGAATATTTCCAGACACATCAGTTTCCTAATTTAAGAATTGTAAATGTTTTTAAAAAGGAAAACTAAAAATTAGAATTATTTTAGAAAATAGTGTCTTATTCTTAATGAATCATCTGTACTCAACTTATAACATATATTTTATATATCTTTACTATTAGTTTATGTACCACCCACCTACACAGAAATAATATATAGTTGGTCCAACTTTAAGTATGGTTAATGTAAGGGCACGATTAAATTCTAGTTGGCCATATAAATGTTTTGTTAGAAAAAATTGTTATGTAGTTATTTTAACTAGAAATGTATTAAGCCTCTTTAATAGGCATACTTTTAAAAGGACTAAATTTTTAAAAACTCAGCCCTACTAGAAATGTATTGTGCCCTTATAGTAACCATAGTTTTAGTTAGACCAACTTTTCATTTTTTTTTTTTAGAGTAACTTATTCACCTTAATTAATAGGTTAAATAATATTTAATTGTTGTAATAATTTATAATAAGCGTACTTTAAGGTAAACAAACTTTTTAATAATTCAGTCCAACTAGAAATAAATAAAAATAAATAAGACATACTGTGACACTGATATGCTATTAATTACCAACTACTATGCTGTATTAGATTTGTTGAAAAAAGTGTTATAATTGAATTAATTTTTATGCTGTATAAAATATGATTACAAATTCTACGTATTGTCAGTAATATGTTGTTTATTAATTTTTTTTTTATCGCTGGAGTGTATTTTAATATAAGCTATTTGATTAAGGAACCTTTAAAAGTACAAATCTAAGGAGTACACATACATTTGAGTAAATATATATAAATATATAAAGCTTGAAGAGTTCTACTTCTAGTGAAGTAGCCCCATAGTTTTGTTAATAGCCTTTTTTTACAAAATATCCATTAAGATTTTTTATTAAATTGCTGTCAAAATAAACTAATATTACCTGGCAAAAATAAAAATTACAGCCCGATTGTATAGACTCCATTGTTTTGTTTTAGAACAATTATTGTATATTGGTATTATTTATTTAACTTTTGTAAAAAGTATTATAATAAAATTCTTTACAAAATGTTTAACCAAGTTTAGAACAATATACTGGTTAATTATAAATCTACAATTTTCGTTTCATGCAATAAAACACAGTTATTTTTTCAAGCAGCTCAAAATTCTGTTGTCTAATCATTATATAATATAAAATGTTTTCATTTCCACACACATAAATATCAAATATCAATATAAAAGATGTGGGTAGAAAATAATATGAATTTAAAATGTATTGGGTCAACATTTGGCTATTCATTTATGTTACATTCATAAACACATTCACATAATTGCACTTTTAAATTTTTTACAGAAACAATGTTTGAAAATACATAATGTCATTCCAAATGTACAAAGTATGTAGGTTAATATTTATTTGGTATTGCTACAGCACAATTCCCCTCCAAAAAAAAACAGATATACCTCTCCGTCACCACTATGCCCTGCCCCAACTGTGCTGGCTTTTTAAAAAAAACCCCAATTCATAGGCCTTGTAAAAAATAAAAAGTCTTTTTTGATGTTCCAAAAAAATGATATATATATATACATATATATCTATTTAAAAAACTAAAAAAATACACAAAGAAAATTTATCCTTTTTGCCCTTTGTTTGGTTTGAATTAAATTTGTTACGCTTAAATAGTGGGAGTAAGTATTGCAAGCAATTAAGTTCTTGGTCAAATGACAAAAGTGTATAATAACAGAAAGAGAAATGTCTAAAAAAAGATTAATTAGTTAAATTAAAAAAAAAATTAAAAGTGGGAAAAGAATTATAATTAGGACGCTTAACGAAAAACAAACGAAAATGTAATTTTTTCTTTTAACTAGTAAAATAGATAATAATAATAATTTACACAGTTCTACAAGAATTTATAGCAACTTTAATGTAAAACTTTTTACTTAGAGTATCTAATAAATAACGTAAGACTCTTAATGTGGATCATTGTACAGTTCGATTGTGGATTTCTAATTCAGAATCTTTAATAATAAATATATTAGTTTATTAGCTATAAAAACGATTTTTTAGAATCGATAGCATAATTTTGAGTTTCAAGAAAAACCCAAAATTATTTTGTTTCACACTATTAAATGCGTAAGTAAAAGACCTTGAAGTGTTGCGTGTAAAAACGCATAATTTTTTTCACCATTGTTTTAAGTGTTTTTTTTTATAAGTATTTTTCGGATCGATGTGAACATTATTTGATCAAGAGCCCGCAAAAAAAAAAACACTTCTCTAAATCAATACACAACTACAAAAACAAATGTATATATTTGCAATTCAGCGCGCAATGTGTTGGGAAATAATATGAAATCAAAATGGTTTCAATTTAAAATATTTAGGATTAATTTTTGTACCCCGAATTTACCTATATATATTATATACTACAACAACCCTGAAGATTTCTAAATTTATTGTAGGTATGACTTAAATATTTGAAATTGAATTACTAATAAATAATTAACAGTAAGATTTTTTGTTTTACTTATCAATTTATTGACATTTTTATTTCAATATGCATACATATAATATGCAGCTGTTAAATTGAGTTTATAACCATAACAACTATACTACACTTTTTCCTCGATCTACTTCAGGTGGAAATATGCCCCCAAATCTCTCCATATTTTGTCTTTGGTCTCTTCAACGCTCGCTCTCCTTAAGAAATTCTCTTATCACCCTAGCCTTCGTCTACAGCATTACAACACACCTTTCTCTGCCCGCCTTTAGGCTAGCGATATTTTTATCTCGCCTAACTTCCTAGGTCACATGGCTAAAGACCTGGATGGCCTATCTAATTCATTAGTCAATTCTCTTTTTAATGACTTCTATTCTTCCCATTTCCCTAATTTCTTATACATTTATACCGACGGCCCGGTTTCTCCTAACTCAGCAGAATTCACCTTTTTTTATCCCTAAACTTAATTTCACTTATTCCAAGAAAATTAACTTCTTATACTTTCTCTTTTATACAGCTAAAAGTTAAACTATTATTAGCTACCTTCAATTATCTTTTTTCTATCGACTTTAACCATTGTCTTATTATTTCTGACACCTAATCTTCCTCCTGGCTTTGTCCTCCAACCCTTCAAAATTCTACACATTGTCTTCATTAAATCCCTAATCTATAGCCTATTACTGGATAGTAAAAAAGTTTGGGTGCTCGGACATTCGGTTATCTTTGGTAATGGATTTGCAGATAAGCTAGCGTTCTCTACCAGCCTCTACACCTATCCGTCCTCTTTAAGAATTCCACACACAAGTGTCGGAAAAATAGTTGTCTTTATTTGGTTTTTTTTAACCGTAGTTTTTGGAATTGTAGTGTAAATCTAATACATGTAAAGTTGTTATTTTATTTATTCTAACAGAAAAATAATGTTCAGTGACAAAAAATACGGTGAAACCTTGAAAACAATAGTATGCAAAAAGTTATAAAAAAAAAAAGTAGTATATCTACTTGCACCAAATAAAAAAAAATTAATTTTTCTTTTTTATATTTTTGTATTCAAGGCCATTGTACAAATAAGAGCTATTACAACAACAACAGCAGAAAACGCAAAAACAATTTCGTTCTACCAGAAAATTAATAGATTTTGAATTCAAACCTATGCATCGATAAAATATCTGTTTATAATTTTACCTTATAATGTAAATTGGGGAAAATCTAGAAAATATAACCAGCTATAATACTGTTTAGAAGTTTAGAATTTTGGATTTAGTGCTTCTTTAATGTATAAGGGTTGAAGATATAATTTTTCTAAATATTGAAAAATGTAGTTCAATATGTACCTAAAAATGTAGGAGAAAAAAATTCGCAAAATATTCATACTTTTAGAGAAAACGTGTGTCTTACCTAAGTTGGATCACCCTGTGTGCATATATTTTTTACATGAGTAAACAGTCTTAAAATGCGGTAAGTACATAAAAAAATAACAGTATGAGAGTGCGTGTAAAAGAATGTCATACAACGCAAATAAAAACGTTCTTATGTATATGTTGCCAAAAACAAATTGCACGGTTCGATAGTTACAAACTTGGCACTGTTTTTATTCTTCAAGTGTATTTTCTTATAGTAAGTACTTGTCGGCATAGGTCATATTTTCACAACTGCTTTTTACTGCTAAAACTAATAATTTAACATTCCGTATCCAAGTTTATCGTTTGAACACTTGAAATGTATTTGAAAAACATGATGCTGTTTTTTTTCGTTGCATGGTACGTCATGCAATGTCAGGGTAGACCGGCCAATGAAAAAGAAATTGTAAGTAAAACGAGCACTTATCATTTATGATTAATAGAAAATGCTGAGATCCTCGGTGAACTATGTACAAAATGTAATATATTGTTTAAAAAATTTATTTATTGATTTTCTTTTTCCATTTTCGCACCTAAGAGTTTTTTAAGTAATATTTTCACATTAATAAACATTTGCTGATAACAATAACAAAAAAACACATGAACTACTATGAATTTAATGTTATAATGCTGAAAAAAAATCGTAAGCCATGTAAAACGAATAGGCAATTTTATTTCGTTTAATAAGGATTAGTTTGACTTGCAAATAGTAGTATAAAATTAAATGAATTATTTTTAATCTTATAAAAATAGCGAGAAATAACAAGAATAGTCGATGAACATTACAAGCCGAATGACCTGAGCTACGAAAAGTTTATAAGACTATTTGAACTAGTAAAACAGGAAACAGGCGCAAATGGAACGCTCCACAGCCTTGATGAATTAGAAAAAACATTTGAAGGTAATAAATATTAGGATAATATTCAAGAAATGAGTTGAGTAAAATTTACAAATCTATTGAAATAACATTTTAATGATCAAGTATATAATTTGTAAAACAGTATATTGTAGTCTTAAATTAAAAACTAATTAAATAATTTAAAAAAGATAACACCATTTTTTTTATTGGCTCAAACAAAAAATTTAGCACAATATAAGATGCATAATCAGATTTTAAAAAGCCAGTACAGTGAGGTAGGGGCATAGTGGAAACGGAGAGGCCACAGTTTACAGGAATTACCACAACTGAATGTGATAAAACTACTTTCGAATAAACGCTTCGATGCGAATCAGTGGTTAGTATTTAAAAACCAAGCAAGTATAAACCGGTGTAGTAAAAAATAATTAAAGTGAGGTGCAGTGTTTACAATTTAGCATCACAGCGTTTATTTAAAAGTGATTTCATGAGTTTTATTAATAATAATATTTCCTGTAGACCTGTGACCTCTACGTCCCTTGTATGGTTTGATTCCATTATGCCTCAACCCTACCGTACTAGTCCTCTCGGATAACATCACTTTCAAATAAACAGTGCCTCACTTTCTTTTTTACTATGCTCGTTTATATTGTGCTTGGTTTGGATTTTACTGGTTTGAAAAAATTAACTGCTGATTCGCTCCGAATGCCTTGACCACACCTGATACGTCCCCGCTATGCCTCGATCCCACCACTGTATTGGCTTTTTTTTTGCAATATTATAGTGGCCCAAATAACACATAATCAAACCCTTGTTAAATTTAGTTGGAATGGTCGCTGACTCACGTTTCAACCGTTTGTTCTCCATAATTTTAATTATAATCGCTTATACTAAATAAAAATAATATTTATGTATTATGTACTTTCATTAGAAAAATCTCACCCTAAATCTTTATACTTCATAGATTATATTCTTTCATAGCACTAATATACTTCTATTTTACTAAATTGATAATGTACAAAACAAAACACATCTAAAAAACCTTTACATAGTACTTTAAATTGTTTATTTATTTCTTATAGTATTCTAAAGAAAAATTAAGTCTCAAACATTGAAATTTAATGTAAAACTTATACTGTGTTGGACAAAACAATAAATTATACTTACATATATTACTTATTAGTACTTTTTCAACTTTTGCCCCCCCCCCTCCAAGTACCAACTGCATAAAAGTTGTCATTTATAGTGTTGCCATAATAATTAAAAATAATAATATTGTAACACAACATTACTCTCAATTCTTTTGCTATTAAATCTGCCTAATGTGATTTTTTAAAAAGATATTTAAAATGCTGTTCTTTCAGATTATATATTTCCGAAAAACGAAGTTGTAAGCATCGTCCAGTTTATTGTAGGTGACGATAGTATGACGGTAAATAAAAAACCAAAATTTCTATATTACAAATTAATGGTTGGTTAGGTAGTTTTTTGCGGGGATATTTGAAGTATTCAAACTTTCAATTATTCTGTGTAAAATAGGTTTAGTTTATTCTAGTAAGTATAACAAGTACATAATATAAATGATTATGAATATTCTGAGTTTTTTGCTGTTACTTGTAAAATATGAATTATTGTTTTAGAAAATTAATCATTTATTTTTATTCTGATAACAATAGGATTTTGTACTAGACACATTCAAAAATAATAATTATGAAGATAGTGGTATAAGTTTTATACTACTACAACTTCTCGTTGGATGTGTAAGACTCGAAAAGGGTTTGGATCTCTCCACTGATTTAGTTGCCCAATTGAATGCGGATATGATAAGTAATACTCATTAGTAAAATATAAACATGTAGAGAAAAATGTTCAAAAACTATTGAAAAGACTTTTTAATAATACATTCTATCATTAATTGCACAACTAAAAATAATGTAATTTTTTATAAAAATGAAATGTATAATGTAATTTTGCATTATTATTCTTCAATTAAGAAAATTTGAAATAATAATCAAAGTGGAAAACATAATTTTCTCAATATATTTGTTGTTGAAATGGCCTGATTTGTATGATTAAAAATCTATAATACTTTGTACTTTCAGAACGCGAATTTTCTGTTTGGGAAAAAGCTGACATCATTGAAGTCATTGTTAAGAAATTAGTATTTTGATTATATTATTAATTGTTATTAAATTAATGTACTATGTAGTACGTCACATACAAAAATGTAGTCTTGATTGATAATTAAATAATTTTCTCTTACACTTCGTCAGTATTGATTTTATTACTTCATGTAAATTAGCTTTTAAAAACTTAAAAAACTCTAAACAAAAATCTAACCGTTTTTACAAATATAAGTTTTAATTTAAATTATTGATTATAACAATTTGTTTTGAGTTAACTAGTAAAAATGTCATTAAACTTACTTTGGAAATACCTATTGGAAACTCAATTTTGTACAACTCAATAAAATATAATTCTATTTTACAGCTGTCCTTTTAAAACCTAGAAAAACACTCAAACAATTTACATGCCTGTCTCCGTTTCTTTAAGGCCCAACGCTACCATCATGATATATTAATAATTAGATAAGTAATAAAAGTACTTACATTCCGGATAAGACAAATAGTTTGTTAAATTTATCTAGATGAAAAAATCTGGGTATTGCCAACGTTGCTGGTAGAACTTAGTCTAACAGTTGGTTAATTGTCTTTCTTATTTCCTTGATTTCCTATACATCAAATTATTATATGTTTTAGACTATTGGAAGAGATTGGCGAACATATCGTGTATAATTAATTTGAATTTAAATTATTGTTTAAAAAGAGCATTTTTCATACTTAAAGTCGCCATTTTTTCATATGTGTATCAATTTTCGATCACAACAAATTTGGTTGTATTTAATAAAAATGATTTTTAATACATTTGCGACGTTTGTTAGAGCTGTTGTCATAAGAATTACTTTTTTTTTTAGCCTTTATTTAAAATATGACGGCTTAACAATTAAAACAAAACTATGACTAAATATTATACAAATTA
>NW_026096554.1:0-13546 GCF_023614345.1 Adelges cooleyi
TGGCTAGTATACATATCAAATTTGGGGCTAATATTTTAGTGTTTCCATTATGTCTGGCCTGAAACAATTCATAAAGAATTTACCCTTTAAACTATTCTTAATTTATTATTTAGTTCTAACTTGATCGTTGTAAATAAAACACATAATTTAAAATAACAGCGTGACGCTTTTTTGGAAACACTTTTCCACCCTTATCACCTATCTCCTACCCTCTATCTCATATCTCTTACCCCTACCCCCATCCCTATCTCCGTGTCATGACGCCTTTTTCGTTACGTTTTTCGGTTATGTGCCAGAGCTAAGACATGAAAATGTCAAAATATTGATTTTTGATCGCCTGCTTCTCAGTAGTGGAGAAGTATGAGATTTTTAAAGTATGAGGTAAAGTAGAGGTTTGTAAAAAAAATGTAATATAGAACTGGCATAGAGCTTAATTAGTATATGGTACATAATGTAACTAATGTAATGAAGTATAAACAAGTTTTTAATTCATAAAAAAAACTTATATTTTCAGATCAAATAGATATTGGTTATAGAACAATCCAAAGAATTGCAAAAAAACATAAGTTTCATGCGTATCGTGAAATTTATGTACAAACATTAAAAAATATAAATATGGAGAGAAGAATGATGTGGTGCGCATGTATTATGACGGTTAAAATGGATAACGATACATTTTATTTAAACAAAATTGTATGGACAAATGAAGCTAGGTTTCATAACAACGGTATGGTAAATAAGCATAATCGCCACTACTGGTCCTATATTAACCCTCATTAATACAAACAAAATAAATCGCAATTAGATTGGGTGTTTATGTTTGTCGCGGGCTATTAAATAATAGAATTATTGGCCCATATTTTTTTGAAAGCAAATTGACTGGCAAGACTTACTTAATTTTTTTAAAAAACATGTTGCCAGTTTTGTTAGATGACTTGCCTCTGGGTGATAGACAGTCAATAGTTTGGCAACAAGATGGTGCGCCAGCACATAATTCTTTAGACTAAAATATAGAAAACGGTTTATCAAAACTAGTGAACCCGTCACAGAAATGCCAGCAATAACAAGATTAAAAGAGTGGCAGGAACGAGTCACAGATAATGACAAAAGTACAATATGGGGACATCCGACAGAATCCCTCCCCCAGGATACAACTTACCTTGGCGTGCGGGAATGTGCAAACAAGACATTTAATGTAATGCCCAGTACTACCAGTAAGAGGAGAGATCGTGGATTTTATAGGACAACAATTAAAAGACAATGCAATTAAAATTGCTGATTTCTGGGAGAAGGGAATTTAAAACTCTACCGCTGACCGACAAGAACCGAAGAAGAACATTGTAAAACCAATAGCATCGCTGCTCCGCATCGAAGCTAAAAAAATGTTCATAAAGCAATAAACAACCATTAGGCTTAAGCCTCAATTTGCATGTGTGCTCCCTAATTCACTCCGTGTCTGATACAAATTCCAACACACCATGCATTACCATAGAAATTACAGTCAATGAATAAAATGAAGGTTGTTGATTTTTTCAAATTAAAATATGTTTTAAAATGTTTATACAAGTCAATTTTAGCTAACATTGTTACAATGTTAGAAAAGTTGTTTAAACACATTAGATATTTTAACACATTTTATTAATCATTCACATTTGAGTAATATTCATGATAAAATCTTATCTTTTTTGAAAATATTCACTTAACTTGGTATATATTACTACTGTAATCTACTTAAATTATAAACTAATTTTACAATTTAAAAAATCTACTTGATTGACTTGAAAGTTATAGTACCTTCAAAAACTTATCAGAGTTCGTCTCTGTAATCTATAATTCACACCAATTAGACTACAAATATTGTATGTCGCACAACTTCTATTGTAAAAATATTTATATATTGTTGCTACTAAGTATTATGCTTTGCATATTTTAAAGCCATTGTTTTTTTGAGGGTGTAATGAAACTAAATTTGTATACTCAACTCAAATCCAGTCAAAAAAGATAACATGAATTACTATTATAGTAACAATAGTCAGCTTTAACTATTATAAAATATTAGCAATTTAGTCCTGTTTTGTTCGGGCATGTCATATGAACACAAATTTTCAACATCTTTTAAGTTAGAGTTTAACGTATTATACTCAAAAATATACCGCATTTCGAAAACATTCCAACTTTAGTTCAAATTAATATTTTTCTTATAAAATTCGTTAATATTTTTCTGCCGTTTGTGTGCATGTAATACACTTATGGTGCATTCAATTATTTAAACAGCAGTATTAAACGAAGATCAGAATTATTCGTGTACAGAAATTCAATATAGTTTATCAACTGAACATAATTTGTAGACATTTTTAAGCAAAACTCAAGTATACTGTCAGATGTAAACGTAAAGCGACTTTGTTGGGTATATCATACTCATGTGCGAATATTTTTTTTAGGTTTATACTTGTAAGTTACAATTTAATTTGTGTTGTAATTAAAGTAAAAAAAAAAGTTGCAAGTATAAAAGTATTTTACGCATTAAGCTCGTCGTACTTATACATGAATATTTTGTACAAAAAAATATAATATATACAACGAATGCGACCTTATTTATCAGTCGTTCCTTTTTACAACATCAGTACGCTTTACTTATGAAATACACATCTTCCGTGACTTAGGCCAACGGAGACACCAAGTATGTACTTGACACCGAGTACAAAATACACGACGACTGCAAAGACCAAAGCAGTAGTCAAAAATACTAAATACTGGTGTGAGAAAATAACAGAATTTTATAACATAATTAATCAGATGAATTAAAACGAAAGGCAAACATCACATTACGTAAAATTAATTCGATGGCCCGTTCGGCGTTTACTCTGATGAAAATGTGATATCAACAATTTTTCTGTTATCAATTACAGAATCTTGCGACTTGTGCAAAAGATTAGTAATAATATTATTCCAAAGACGATCCAAGTGAACGTGATCCAAACAAATTAAATTCCCCATATAAAATACATTGAATAATTTTGAAATTTTAGGTTTTCAGATAGCCTTCAGCTGCCATAGAGTTCTCATGTCTCGTGTCACGCTCTCGCTATTATTATATTTAAGTTTATGTCAAATTTTGCGTTTTTTTTCAAACTCATCTTGTTCAAAAACCCAAATTACAGTGATCGTCTACTGTATCAAGTCCCTTTCGCAATCGGGATCAAGGTAAGAATTTGTTATAAATTTTATTGTAAAATTAAATTGAATGGAAAAAATGAATAACCGCAATAATACACCGCCGTTATCTCAAACCGCCAATGCCCCGGTAACGCCTATTACCATTGTTAACCGTAGTCAGACAGTAAATAACAAAATCGAAGCACAAAAACCCGATAACGCCGTCGATTCAGACGACATTTGGATTACAGTTTTATCATCGAGCAAAAGATCTCATCCACAATAACCCGGCTCATCGCCTAAGTCTAAACACAGCCTATACAATAATAATAATGGAAAATTGTCAAACCGATATAGTCCGCTTCAAACAAATAACGACGAAATGGAAACGGAACGCACAACCGAACCCAAAACTCATAAACCTCCTCCTATATTCATAAAACCTGAGTTAAATTATACAAACTTTTGAGAACTTATTAAAAAAGATATCGGTTCAGAAGAATTTTCATGTAAGAGTAATATTTCTGGCCTCCGTCTTCATCTCAATACACCCGAATCTTATAGGGAAATTATTCATTTACTTTTACAAAAAAACGTTGATTTCCACACGTACCAAATTAAGCAAGAAAAACCATTCCGTGTAGTTCTCAAAAATTTACATCATTCTACAGACAAAAAGTATATAGAAGACGAATTAAAACAACTTGGGTTTAATGTAAAACAAGTCGTAAATGTCCTACGAAGCCAGTCAAAAACTCGCCTACCTATGTTTTTCATAGATCTTGAGCCAGGATCAAATAACAATGATATTTTCAAAATCAACTCTATCTGTTATTCCAAAGTGAAATTTGAAGAACCTAAACCAAACAATAACCCAATCCAGTGCCTTCTGTGTCAAAACTTTGGTCATTCAAAAAGGTATTGTAACCGCGAATATTTATATTACAAAAATGGCCGTTATAAAATCAAGCAAAAAAAATATTTAAAATATGAATTTGAAACACCATATTTTATTATTTTACTTGCTATACCCACACGGCGTTGCCCGTGTCCTTCATTTATTAGAAGCTCTACTTCAAATTTCAAGTCTCTAGCTATTATAGTTTGGACTTAAGGTTGATTATAAGTTCAAATTGTTAACCTCATTTCCGTTCTTTAAGGGGTGGAATTGCGAACAATTTATAACATATAAACCTTACTTTAGTAATTGGCATATCAAAACAGTAAGGTTCAAAACATATTTTAATATGTCTAACTTGTTTGCCTCTTTGCGAAAATGAGAAGATTTAATTTTTTTATTTAATTGTATTATCTTAACTTGTAAATTTAGTATGCCAATCTTTTTTAATTGCATTTTTTGACTATTAATGAATGTATAAGTATATCTGAATGTACTTGTAATACAATTGCAATTCATAAACGCGATTTATATAAACCAATTAGCCTGATGCAGTCAATCATCAGAGAAATCCACGGTCGATTAAAAAAATAGGTTAATTCTCTTGATAACAATAACTAATCATTATAAACACAATATTTTTAAAAACGTTGACCCAAACGCAATTGTCACAAAATCCGGCTTTAAAAGTAGATTTATTTTAAAACGCGCAAATAGTTACCCCAGTCAGAGCGTACTATTAAACGTATTTGTTTTGAAGCAAAAAATAATATTAAGCCAGTTGGTACTTCATTTATTTCTCCTTGTAGAGAATATAAACTTGAAAAAATTGTATCGGAGCTAGACGATTAAAATTCGGATATTGTGAAGGGAACTGTAATGTTACTGTGCCGTAACATTGAGAGATTGTGTGAACTAAATTCGGAAAAAAATCAGGACGATGTTAATAGAAATGAAATTATGAGGGACACCCCTAGAGCTTATATAAGTATACTTTTGATATTATCACAAACGGGAAAATTTAGAGTTGAACACAGGTTTTAGGGTGAAAAAACATCGGTTAGGCGATGATATAGTTAATTCGCTTTTTAGTTATTTTTGTAAGAAAATAAAACATGATTTCTTTTTATTAATATAATATTTTAATAACTATCATTAACTAATTTCATGTTCAAAAAAGCGCGCCAATTATTTTCACCGTTACGATACATAACCACTGACGCGATGTGATAACACGGCGTCCTATTATATTGATAATGGAAAACTGTTGATATCGTATTTTGTTAAACAGCAAACAGCCTGTCGAACGTTTATTTCATTTTTCATGTCCGTTTTGCGTTTTGATTGATCTGATTTATTTAGTTATTCGGTTGTGTAATTGTATGTGTTTAAAAAATTGTTTGAATAACTATATTGGTAGACGAGGTGGTCATGTATTCGTTAAACGCTAAATAGTGTCCGTTGACCTAAGTCACGGAATATGTGTATTTCATAACTAAAGCGTACTCGTGTTTAAAAGCGGACGACCGAAAAATAAGCGCATTCGTTGATTGATTTGTACTAAAGTACCGAGTGTAATAGTTTTATAATGTCAATAGTATATTATACAATAATTATCAAATTATGGTTTTTTTGTACAAAATACCTATGTATAAGTACGACGAGCTTAATGCGTAAAATACTTTTATATTAGCAACCTTTTTTTTTACTGTTGCATACGACACAAATTAAATTGTGTTTTTACAAGTGTATACCTTAAAAGAATATTCGCACATGAGTATGACATACCCAACAAAGTCGCTTTACATTTGCATCTGATGATATGATCTAGTTTTGTACAAATAATAAAATTTGTTTAAATTATGTTCAGTTGATAAACTGTATTGAATTTATGTACACAAATGATTCTGCTCTTTGCCTTATACTGCTGTTTAAATAGTTGTATGTACCATATGCATAATGACATGGGCACAGGTTAAAACTATGAAAACGAATTTTATAATAAATATATAATTTGAAATAATGTTTCTACATAAAAAAATCAAGATAATATTAAACTTGTCGTTGCTATTGGATGTTAGCGTTTCGCTAACATTAAACTTGATTAGAAACTACTTGTTTATAGAATTTTAAAACTAAATGTAACACTTATGGGTATATCATAACTAAAAAAAGAAAATGCAAATATCTAATTGTGGGTTTAATGACCGGTCCAACTCTGCAGTACCGCCTTATGTTACCGCATCACACAAGACTAATCGTTTTATGTATACCAATTTGTATAAAACACAATTTTTTTCATACTTTTATAAAATGGACAAAAAACGTGAACAAGTCATTTTTATTATATAATCTATATTTTCACAAAAAATTCAAAATTTTTTTTAAAACTATTTTAAATTGAATAGACTATATTATGTCATCAAAATTTTGTAGAATATAACTAGATAAACACTTCTGTCTTTGTTTTACTACTCCCAAGTTCATTAAATTATTCACAGGAATACAAATTAGAACTATGTTAGTGTAACACTAACACAATACCAATCATGTTAAAAAAACATAACGATATCTATGACGCTTTTATGAATTGCCTTTTAAGCGGATATTTTCAATAAAGATAAATTAGATTTTGTCAATTTTGAATGAATGTAATTTAAGTAAAATAAGAATGTTGATAAGTATTAGTTTAATTTGTTCAAAATCAATTCTTACTTATCACTTGTATTGCCAAAATGTAAAGTTGACATTTATAAGCAATTTTTGTTGCATAGTGTAATGGTACCAGTGTAAAAACGAATCTGCAATATCCAGTCTGGGCTAAAATTAAAGATTAAGTTGTACTGTTTTTAATGACAGAGAACAAAGTCATGTTTTACATATCACATGATGGCCTAATTGATCATTGAAAATCTTTTTTAAAGCTGAGCTTCTTCAGTTAGTTTTTCATATTTTATAGCATTAGCCTTACGGTACAGCTGGATTATGCTGTTTATGGTTGAAATGAACACTGTGCAGCGAACTTAACTGTCATTCTTATTGTATCGTTTAATGTGAATGCGCATTGTTGACCACTCCACTGTTCCATGATAACTAAATGACATGTTATTTTTAAACTAATAATGTTTAGTAAGCGTTTTTATCTAAAATTAATATCAAGAAAATGAATTTATATGATCGTCTGTTTAAGTGCTTTATGTAAGCCTGGTACTTATGATTTATTTTAATAAAACATTGACAATTACTGTTTATTATTTAAACAGATGAATACCTTTATAATAAGACCATTATTATTTATTAGAAATTAGATTGTAGACACTATACCACTAAATCTAAAATACTAAAATGTAGCTTGAAATCATTTTTTATAAAATTTATCGTGTTGCTAATAATATAGAACTTTTTATATCAATACCGTTATTACTAAAATATTCTCTTATTATTATAGTTACTAATGATCACATGAAGGTTATCTTATGAGGTCAGAAGTTGATATCAGTAAATCAATTATTTATTAAGAATTGGGAGATTTTTAGACTTAAAACGATTGCCTATTTGAAAGGAAAACAAAATACTTAAAAAAAAAATGTTGGTAATTGCCCGATTAATTTGTGATGGTTTGATTTTATTATATTATGTCATTATCATTTAGTATTAATGTAAGAAACGTTACCTGTACTTTTGGCCTAGAGTCCAGCCCCCTGTGTCCCAAGGCACGACACAAGTAACAAAAATAGCTTAATATTATAAATCTTTGATTTTTAAACTATGTACAATTTTGTTTTAAATATATGTATATGTAAAAGTATATTTCACACAAAAATAACTTGCAATCCACAAAAACTAGTTGCAAGTCCTTTCCTAATTTTTATTTACCTTAGTACGAAGATGATCCTGCCCTTTCTTAAATCCACATAGGTTATTCCCAACTATTCCTTTGATATACGCGTTTATTCTTTTTAATATCCCGGATGTATGAATTTTGTAATATTGTCCAATAATGGGATTCCTCTGTAGTTTTTTGTTTTAATGGGATTTTCCTTCGTAGTGTTTTCAATAAATGATTGATTTCCTGGATTTGTTGAACTTTTACGTTATAATATTATCGTTAACTTGTATCACTTAACTTATCGGTAATACTATGGTGGCAGCTTTTTGCTGTCTTGCCAATATGCGTCATATGCTCCAATATTTTATCAAAGTCAGATGTAGTTTGGCAAATTTGATTTTGAATAATGGGCTTGCCAGAATTTTTTTTAGTAAATCTAACAGAATATAAGTAGCATTTGCTTTTTCTTTAATGACAGATATTTCATACTTCATTTTTGTTAATCACAAATGTTTGAAAATCTAAAACAAATTAATGAACAATGATAACGCATTTAAAAGAAAATACTGGTGTATAGTAATATAGTAAGGATATATATAATAGTACCAGTAATTGACATGTATGCACCATGGATATTTGGCGATGGTACATATGAAGCAGTATTTTCTAAAAAATAATAATTTAAATTGGTTAGTTATAATGTAATTTATTAATTTTTGATAGACATATATTAGGTAAAAGTATTTACTTGGTTTAGATCTAGAAGCAAATAAAGTTTTAAATATATTTGCTAGAAATATCCAAAAATTAGACACTCGAGTAACAAATTATAGCCAGGATCGTATTTGGAGCCTGGGGGTCGCAAATTTTTTAAATAAATGTCAAATAATCATACACAATTCACAAATACATTTTATAAGAATGCAGAAACACCTTATTATAATATGGCCGGCGCTCAAAAAATATTCATGAGGGGGTATCGAAAAAAAAATGCCGACTTTCAAATTTTTAACTGACGACTAAAATGTTTGGGTAAATTAGTAATAATAAAAAAACTTTTAGAGAATTCTGACATTATTTCAAGTAACGACCCATTAAATGGGAATGCTTCATTTGTATTGCGGTCATTGTAAGCAGCAGTCGTTTTTATAGACGTTTTCATATAACTATCTCTTATGCAGAGCTATCCATATTGCACGGAGTCTAAATGAGAAACCTTAAATAGTATTCGATTGATTCGTTTAAATATTCGATTACTAATCATTAGATCGACTTTTAAAATACTATTTTTTATATTTAATCTACTAGATGATCGAAAATGGACTTATAAGATCCCTAATCCCATTGGATCAAGTTTGTTATTTTTAAGCCTCTTAATTTTAATTTCAAATTCGGGTACCTCCATATTTATTTCTGCTATATGGTAGTCCATATTTAGATCTAAATCATGTCCTATTGTAGGGCGATTAAGTAGACATTCTATGAAACAATGTGAACGAGAGAAGTTTTCGTCAAGTGGCATTGTGTATTTAAAACGACTATCAAATTTGAATTGGCGATTGTTCAGCAGTTAAAAGGTGCGCCCCGTTCTCGTCAACGACTGCAGCACCATCTTGGCGATAGTAGTGCGTCGTCTCCTCCTCGGCTGATCTGGTTCTTCGTACAACGACGATGACCGACTCCTGTTGTTGTTACCGTCGCCTCTGTTGATCATTGCGTGATAGTCCTGTTGTCGCTGGCGGTGACGACCACCACTGTCGGGCTCTTTTAAATTGCGGGCGTCCACTACGGAAGAGCCGGGATTCAGAGTGATACGACTAAAGCTGTCGGCCACGTCGCCGATGCCGGGCATCAGCGAGCCCACGCCGAACGGTCCGACTTCCACCACCGAAGTCTTGTAGGGCATGTCTCCCAGATCGGCCGAAGTGTTTGCCCTGACGAATTGTGACCACGTCGGAAGACCGCCGCAATGGTCCTCGTCGTCGCTACGGCGGTCATCGCGTTGTCTTTGTTTCGACTTGGACGACAATCCCTTGGCCATGGTCTTTGCGTTCATTCGGTTCGACCCGCGAGTATTTATTGTAGCTTTATTTTTGAAAATACAAATCAATTTTAATCGTATTCGTTTGTTACAAAATCTATCACGTTGGCGACCGCTAATTTCTATACCGTTTCCGTGAGTGACGTGTGCCGGAATAACGAGTGGCTCAAAAACACCATGTTATATATATATTTCACAAATAGTTTTAGAAAACAGATATAACATTTACACTACTTGCTTAGTTTACATTCTTAGTTTTCGTTTTTAATGTTATTGTAAAAATAAAAATGGATGATACCTTGTGAATGTTTTGAAGAATCCAAATTTTTTTTTCCAGAATTTAAATTGCATTCTTAAGAAGTTTCAGTTTGAAGTAGTAACATATGTTTTTATACAAAAATACAGCCTTCTTTTTCTGTGTTAATATATATGTTTACAAATACATCATTATGTATTACTCCCGTTTGGCTTCTAGTAGATGGTCTAGTGGTTAGTTCGGGTAGGTGAGGAATCCTGGTCTATGCTTTTGTACACACAATTGATTGAAGGTGATAAAAAGGTGTTTATTTAAAAAAATAAAAGAAGTCAACTTGAAGACTAATCGAGGTAAAGTTTATTACACAGCTGTGTTAAGCAATTTAATACATAATATGATGCGAGTTGGTTGTTGTAACAGGTAGGTATGTGTGCTGGTAACAGGCCAAAAGTAATCTGTACTCTGGTGTAAATTTGAAGGCTTCCATAAGTTTCTACATGTTTAAAAACATACATATTATTATATTTCAAAAACTCATTAATATAGCTGGCCTAAAGCCAATACAATAAAATAATGTACAGATAATATTAATCGCAACAGGTTATTGTATTTACATTTTTTAAAAACATATATTTAGCCAAGTAGCCATCATAGGATTCTTTTTTTCGTTTGCACGAAGGTAACAAAGTCTTTGCATGTCGCCAAGTACTTTCTATGGTGTTTGTGTGCGCACCGGTCTTGGGGTATTTAAAATTAACACTCTGGTTGACCGTTAGGTGGGTATACCCCATTTAGCCTATCGTAGGCCTAATAGTAATAATAATAATAATACTCCTCGCCATTGTTATTTTTATGATTTGTTTACAATATATAATAAATACCTTCCAACAATCGGATATGGTAGTAGTGTGTGGTTTTATCCATTCCGACCAATCTCGTTGATAACCGCCAAAAATCCACTTTCCTACCTTTCGGGCATTTTTAAAATAAATACTCAAAATGTTGTCCATTTGTATCCAAATAAAGAGATAACCTTTTTTTTACTTTATTAGTTGTTACCTTATTTTTACCTAAAACTGTGTCCGGTATACTTGAATATATATTTTAAATTAATTTTTTTAAAGTATCTACATCATTTATGGGGCTTTTGTAAACCTCGTCCTTAAGGAAACCCCAAAAATAAAAATCTATTCCAGTTAAATCAGGCGATCTTGTTGACCATTGAATACCTTCGCTCTTCGCACCCATCCATCGACTGCCAAATTTATTCGATAGGTAATTCTGTACAATGTTTGGATTATGGGCTAGTGCCCTATCCTGTTGCCTAAATATACTTAGCCGTTTCTGGAGTGATACATTTTTTAGTAGTAATGGTAAATCATTTTTTTAAAACTCGAGATATTTCTTAGCTTTAAGATTTTTTTGTTAAAAATAATGACGTTTCAACTTCCAATGCACTTGATTTTTACTTTGGGAAATACAGTGTGGATTCGTGTAAATGAAATGAAATAGAAATGGATATTGTGTGAGTTAACAGTACTATTATTATAAAATTTAACGTCATCGGTCCACAATATATTCGATAAAAATTACGGTTCTTCTTCCAATTTAACTATCATTTTGGCTACATACTCAATACGACGTTCAAAATCACTGAACTGCAGGTGCTGAACGGTAGTATATTTGTAAGCATGAAACTTATTTTGTTTCGCTATACGCTGTACAGTCGAGTAGGTTAACCCCAACATTTCTAAAATGAAAATATTAATTTACTAATGTGTGACGCCTTTTTTTTATATATTTTTAGTAGATACCTGAAACAGTTCTCAGTGATATTGTGGACTGTGCACTAAGGGCGGCTAATACTGCTTTTGAATTATTTACATAAGTTTGACTTTTTTTGTCTTTTTATGTTCGGCAAATTAAAACTACCCACAAATATACCATATTATTATGAAGTCGCGCAAACATGAAGTGATGTGGACATGGGCAATCGATGAAACACTTTTGGAGTTTCTGTCAAAACTCGTGTTATCCTCAGGCCAACATTTTGGCTTGGAATAGTTTTGGCGATGATGGAGAATTTGGTGTGTTTAGGGCGCCACCATTCAGTACACTATTATAATAAAAATATGCCTTTTAATTTAATATTGAATACAATTAGATGAACCTTATTTTAGCTAGAAATGTGTCATAAGTTTAATGATTAACTACAACTAGTATATTGGCAATATGTATATTTTACAATATTATACAATATATACTCAATGCTAATATGTTTAGCATATAACATTAGTTATATGCTAAACTAAGTGGCGAAAATACACCAGGGGTAGGTAAACGGTCTTGTACGGCAGTTAGTCGCTGTAGCATTAGTCGAGCGTTTTTTATACATATATATACAATATACATGTATACATTTTTATACCCCGTACAAAAATACTGCCCCCCACCCAGCAATTAATGTTTTTATTTTTCATTTAAATTACAATCATTATAAAAATTACAAATTATTAAGTATTTAGTATAAAAAACGTAAATAAATACAATTAATACAAACAAATAAATCACAAGTTTAATAATAATAAAAAAATTATAATAGGTAAATTATAGATATCAAAAAATAGTCTAATCGTCCTCTTCGTTACTACTGCAGTTACTGTCGTTTGGGTGATAGTCAAAATTAATGGCTCCATTAAAGTGTCTCTGAACATCTCTTTTTCCCAATCAGCATCTTGCAATTTTTCTGCGTGTTCGACCCGTTTTCGCCAATCATTGACAGTGACTGCATCCATAGTTTCGTGCATAAGTCGTTCAACGTCTACCATTTTAAAAGAGGTGTTTTTTCTAGCTAACTCATCTTTCACTTGGGCCCATATCAACTCAATGGGATTGTACTGACAATGATATGGTGGGAGACAAACAACTTCAGTCCCATTTGTAGGGCCAGCTCGTCCAACTCATACTTTTTCAAGTCAATACATGCAATTTTTACTAGCTCTTTCAATTCTCGCAATGTTTCTAGCCGAGAAAAAGTAATGCCCTTAGATGTAAGCCATTTTACTACCTTCAGCTTTCCGGGTTTTTGATTTCGGTACATTTTCTACCAGCATGCTATGATAAGGAGCATTGTCCATCACGATAACACAAGGCTCTTCTAGGTGCCGCAACATGTCGTGTAACCAACTCCGGAACACTATGATGTCTATCTGAGAATGATAATCAACATCATTTCTGCTGCGAAAAATTAATTTCGAGCAAGGAACGAAACCAAATTTTTGACATTTTTATGTCTTTACTTTGGAACACAACCGGAAAAATCGACACCAACATAGACAATTTATCCTTGTATATATATCTTTCTAT
>NW_026096555.1:0-12753 GCF_023614345.1 Adelges cooleyi
TAAATATTAAATAAGGTGGGGCCAAGGACTGACCCCTGTGGGACCCCTGCTTTTATCGGGTGTTCTTCAGAGGTATCAGTATCTATTCTTACTTTAAACGTACGGTTTGTGATAAATTATGATATTATATTATATAGATAGGTTGGCAGTTTTAGTTTTGTTAATTTGGACATGAGGCCTTGGTGCCAGACTTTGTCGAAGGCCTGTGCAACGTCAAGAAAGGCAGTGGTTGTGTACTTTTTATTTTCAAATCCATCTACTATTATTTCTGAGATTCGCTGTAGTTGATGACAAGTGGAGTGGTGAGGTTTGAAGCCGAATTGGTGAAGTGGAATAATTTTTAGGTATGGTTTCAATCTGTGTAGCAGTATTCTTTCTAATTGTTTGGAGAGGGTAGGTAATAAACTAATAGGTCTATAGCTTTCTGGTGAACTGTTTGGTTTTCCAGGCTTGTGAATTGGAATGATAATTGCTTGTTTCCAAGTGTTTGGGAAATATCCTATTCTTAAAATGAAGTTATAAATACTGGCTAAGAACGCAAGGGTTTTTGGGGTAAGGTTTTTAAGATTTTTATTGGTAATAAAGTCGTGTTCTGGACTTTTTTTATTTGCAAGTCTGTCTATTATCTGTTGTATTTCCTTGGGACTGCATGGATGGATAGTATTTGTTTCCGCAGAATATGTATTTATAGAGTCTATTCGCTGTGTTATATTTGTGGAGGTAGCCTCAGTTGTGAAACAATTTTCAAAGTGCTGGGCGAAAATTTTACATTTATCAGTGTTTGTTTCATATTTTGCCAGTCCAGCTTTAAGAGGAGGAAAAAAAGAGGTAAAAGACAACACAAAACCGGTTGCTCCGCAATTGCTGAGCCCGGCCATAAAGTTATGGTAAGTCGATAATAAAAAAAAAAGAAGAATCATGAAACAGCATAAAATTCGTCTGGGCTAAAAATTATTTTTGTAATAGAATGCTTAATAATAACAAAAACAGTAATAACATCAATGATACATGATTTTTATTTTCGCGTTAATATCAAACTCGGGGGTTAAAAGGTTATCGGGGTAAGTTGGTCAGAGCACTGGATATACCTTAGTCCTAAGCCGTGACCTCGCACGCATTCCTAACTCCATCATTCATCAATAATTAAACATAAAATAATTCAAATGCATTTAAAAAAGCGTTTTTGTTTTTCTACATCGAACATTTCTTAGACGGAAGTGACCCTGTCAGTTAAAAAAAATACGATAAGATTATGTCTTATCTTCATACAAACTAAACTTCTTCACATACTAAAAAACAATAACAAAATTATTCATAATAGAGGGGTCAAAGAGCCAGAATGGGAGGGAGAGTTCATACAATCATACACGTTTATATATTTATTGTTAAGTTTTGTCGCTGTTGTTTTTTATTCATGACCGTGCGTCACGATCCGGAGGTGGTGTAAAAATATCACAAAAAAAAAAAATTATAATGATCTCTAATGCCGTTTGGAATCGCCAGCTATTATTATTAAAAATTTCTATACGCGCTTATCGTCCATTAGCTAGGCTAGGCGTTCAACGGTGTATTGAAATAAAACATACGACTGCGGTCTAAAAGAAACAATATGCAAACGTCATCGCTCCCCACACACACACGCATTCTTTCTGGAGTATCGAACGCAATCAATCAAAACCGATTTGTTCCAAATGGTAAAGATCGATAATTATCATTATGGATCATTGGACGATGGCGGGGTGATGAAACCAAACGGCTGTAGAGGTCAACGACGATAATAGCGAGAGTTCACATTCTCCACACACTTATATTATACACACTATACTGTACATTGTATATTGTAGGAAGTAGCGATATTCGGAATGGGAAATAAACGTCACCAATCTAACCACCACCACCAACTACCCTTAAAAAGAGTTTCTTCTTTTTTTGAAATTTTGAAACTATTGCAGACAAAACATGCACGCTAGGATTATACGAATATTACACGCTCGGAGAAGCCATTCTAGTTTATTACATTGTAGGTACTTAGTATAATTGTGTATAAACCATACCGTCTGGAATAGTTAAAAACCCTTGAAAATACATTATTTAAAATATGCTGAAAACCTTTCAAAAGCAATTAATTACAATACAAACACATAGAAGTGACTAAGAAAGGTAACTTTGAAATGTCCATTACAATAAGATGTAACACCGACTCAAAAGTAACGTAAAGAAAACTAGGATTTAGGAAGAATTTTATGAAAATTTGTAAACCAGTCTGAAATTTGGTCTAAAGAAATTTATAGATCTGATATTGAGTTCTCAAGATTTTTATGTTGTGTCATGATAACAGTATCGTCTGCGTACATGGCTAATTGGCATTTTTGTGGAACTGGGATATCATAGCAATAAATATTAAATAAGGTGGGGCCAAGGACTGACCCCTGTGGGACCCCTGCTTTTATCGGGTGTTCTTCAGAGGTATCAGTATCTATTCTTACTTTAAACGTACGGTTTGTGATAAATTATGATATTATATTATATAGATAGGTTGGCAGTTTTAGTTTTGTTAATTTGGACATGAGGCCTTGGTGCCAGACTTTGTCGAAGGCCTGTGCAACGTCAAGAAAGGCAGTGGTTGTGTACTTTTTATTTTCAAATCCATCTACTATTATTTCTGAGATTCGCTGTAGTTGATGACAAGTGGAGTGGTGAGGTTTGAAGCCGAATTGGTGAAGTGGAATAATTTTTAGGTATGGTTTCAATCTGTGTAGCAGTATTCTTTCTAATTGTTTGGAGAGGGTAGGTAATAAACTAATAGGTCTATAGCTTTCTGGTGAACTGTTTGGTTTTCCAGGCTTGTGAATTGGAATGATAATTGCTTGTTTCCAAGTGTTTGGGAAATATCCTATTCTTAAAATGAAGTTATAAATACTGGCTAAGAACGCAAGGGTTTTTGGGGTAAGGTTTTTAAGATTTTTATTGGTAATAAAGTCGTGTTCTGGACTTTTTTTATTTGCAAGTCTGTCTATTATCTGTTGTATTTCCTTGGGACTGCATGGATGGATAGTATTTGTTTCCGCAGAATATGTATTTATAGAGTCTATTCGCTGTGTTATATTTGTGGAGGTAGCCTCAGTTGTGAAACAATTTTCAAAGTGCTGGGCGAAAATTTTACATTTATCAGTGTTTGTTTCATATTTTGCCAGTCCAGCTTTAAGAGGAGGAATAGTGTCTCTTTGTTTGAGTACTCTTTTTGTGGCGGTCCATAGGCTGGCATCGTTTGGATTCAGTTCAGATAGATAATTTTTGTAAGATTTAAATTCTATTGTTATCGAGTTCCCATTTGACTCTACGTGTTAATTGGTTTAATCGTTTTTTAATTTCTATAGTTCTTGTTCTTTGCCATAATCTTCTGGCTTTATGTTTTTCTTTTATTAGGTGTTGAATGTGGAGCGGTAGAGAGTTTTCTCGCGGTTTACTTTTTTCTGGTTTTTCTGGTGCCAAGGCTGATTTGATTGCATTTTTTATTGATTCTGTTAGGTGTTGTATGTTGGTATCTATTTCTTTGATGTCTTGATGAGATCTGTTTTTTAATAAGGTTTTTGTTGAGATTTTCCCTGAAAATGTTACAGTTTACTGGCCGGTTTATTAATTTTGGGGTTTGAGGAATTAATTCCATTTGCTCGTACAAAGTGGTGATAACTGGAACGTGATCCGAGTCTAGTTCATTCACAACTTGGTGATATAACTGTGTTGTGGGATTTGAAACTAGAGCAATATCTAATATGTCTGGTTGTCTACCTGTTCTGTGGAAGGTAAGTTTGGAGGGTGGTGATATTATAATTCTTAAATCAGAAGTGAATTGAAATAGTTTATTACCATTTGGGTTTGTTTTTAGGCAACCCCATATTTCATTTTTGGAGTTTAAATCTCCTAAGAGTATGGTTGGGTTTCCTTTGAAAAGTTCATTTATGTCAACTCTTTGAATTTTTTTGTTTGGAGGATTGTAGGCGGATATTATTTTAATTTCAATCTGTTGAAACCATTATGGAAGTGGCTTCTATATTAATCAATTCAGGGGTGGTTAATTGGTGATGTTTAATAGTTCTTTTTACTAGGATCGCTACTCCTCCAGATGTATGGATGGTGTCCCTATCCTTTCTGTATGCATTATAACCGTTGATCTTGAATGTTTCTGTATTTTTGAGGTGAGTTTCTGTTATGCATGCTATATCTATCTTATGACGAAATAGAAATTCCATAAGAGAAGATTTTTTTGGATTTAATGCCATTAGCATTCCAGTTAACGAGTTTGATTTCTTTTAAATTAATGGATGTCATTTAGACCAGATAAAGATAGATTGTTTGAAATAGAGTTGAAGATGGAACTGTGTGTTATGTAGAATGTTTTCGATAAATTTGGTTATTGTTTTTTGTAGATTTTCATTTTGCGATTCAGAGTATATATTATCCTCGTTTTTTTGGGTAGGATTTGTATTTCCTTTGAGTATATTTGCGTAAGAGTTCAGATTTATTATTTTTTTAGTGAGATTATTGGCGGTTTCATTTATAGATGTGTATTTTGGTGGATCATTTTCGGTCAAGTGAGGTTTTTTGGTGTAGTTTGTTTTTTTATTTTTAATATTTTTAAAATAGTTGCACCCCTTATAATTAGCCGGGTGAGCTTCTTTACAATTTACGCAGTTAGGTGGGGTTTCTGATGCTTTATCACAGTTTAAACAATGATGTGAGAGATTGCATTTCACACATCGTGGTTGAAGTTTACAGGATTTGTGTAGGTGTCCAAATCTTTGGCAATTTGTACATTGGGGAGAATCTTTATACTTCCGGCGTGGTTCGGTTTGGTAATGAAGAAGCTTGGTGAGTTTGAAGATTTCTTGTGATTTATGATGATTTATCAGTTGAACTGCCATTAGTGGGGTCGGGGTTTTATCTTTGTTGATAAGTATAGTTACTGATTTTACTGGATATTCTAGGATTTTTAATTCTTCCATTACTTCAAATTCAGTTATTGACATTGGTAAATTCCTTATGATTGCGGAGATATCTTTTTCGGTTTTTAATCTGTAGGTATAATATTTATACTTTTTTATGTCTAGATATTTGGTTAGAGCACGGAAGTCATCCACTGTTTCTAAGTTCACTTTTATTTTGTCGTATTTAGATGTGGTAGTAAATTCATTACTAATGACTTTAGATATTTCATTGCGAAATTGAGAATATTGGGTAATGTTTAATATGAATAGTGGGGGAATTTTGAGAGTGTCATTGGTCGTTTGGGATTGTATTGGGTGATTGTTATGATTAATAGTTTGTGTGATATTAAGTGTATTGTCGTTAAAGGTAAACATTTCTTGATCTTTGGTATTAGTGTTATCTAGGACGGAATATCGATTTGGTGTGTTAAATTTTTGGTTGGCGAGTCGTATATTTTTGACGTTTTTCTGGGAGATCTAAATTCTTCGTCGGAGTTGTGAGTTGTGTGACGATCAAGGTGAGCATTGTCTTCGTTTATCTTAATCACTTATTAAGCTCTGGTAATTTAATGAACTACGTATGTAACTTCCTTAAAACAAGAACATTCCAAGTACGTATTGGTAACAACCTATATGATAAGCTTATCCAAGTAAACGGAGTACCCCAAGGTTCCGTCCTATCTGTCACCTTATTTTTAATAGCTATAAATAACATAGTCGATACTATTCTGCCACCTGTTCATTCGACCCTGTATGCCAACGACTTCAACATTTTTTGCCGAAGCAAAAAAGTATCAACAATCCAATATCACCTCCAAGAAGCGCTTAACCATCTCACAGAATGGACGAAAACCTCCGGTTTTTCTTTTTCTCCGTCTAAATCACAAGCAATCATTTTTTTAAAAATTAGAAAACCATCTGAACTAAATGTCAAACTCGATGGCCAGAAAATAGCCAACTATAAAGTCGTCAAGATCCTCGGGGTATTTTTTGACCAAAAAACATCTTGGGCCGCACATTTAAATTATCTTAGAAGCAGTACACTGTCACGACTAAATATAATGAAAATACTTTCTCACACTTCATGGGGAGCAAACACTGTAACCCTAATTAAGATATACAAATCCTTGATACTTTCCAAACTTGATTATGGGTCATTTCTCTGGTCTAACGCAGCACAGTCAATTCTTAAAAAAATTGACTCAATCCACAACACCGGCATACGAATGGCAATTGGTGCTTTTCGTTCTAGCCCAGTAGCAAGCATCCACAACTTAGGTAACATTCCTCCATTAACAATACATAGGAAGATGTCATCATTATTATTAGCAAACAGACTAGCAAGAACGCCCTCTTTGCTAGATAATCATCAACAAATAATCTTGATCTGCAAAAGTACACATAATGAAAGCATCCCTTTTACACACATTATCAAACCTGAAACTACCGATATCCCTCCATGGAAATCAGATTTAAACATTAATACAGATTTAACAACTTACAAAAAAAAGTGTACAGATCCAAAAATGTACAGTCATCTTTTACTACAAACATGTCACCTAGATGAATCAGAAAAAATTTATACGGACGCATCCAAAAACGAAAATGGTGTCGGTATTTCGGTCATTTGGAACGAAAGAAAACATCTTTTTAGACTAGCTAACTTCACATCTATCTACACGGCAGAAGCTATCGCAATACTACAAGCAATACAAATCATTAAAGAAAATAACATAAGGAAATCCACCATCTTTAGTGACTCTCTCAGTGTCATAAAAAACCTGAACAACGTTTATTATCCCTCCGACATGACCACGTTGATTTTTAACCTAATGTACAAACTCCAAAAACAAGGGTTTTTAATTCAAATCATGTGGATCCCAGGTCACTGTAACATAGCTGGCAATGAAATAGCTGATATTGCAGCAAAAGAAGCAACATCATCACAATCGGCGGGAACTCTCAACATTCTTCCTCACAGTGACCTAAAATTGCATATCAAATCGACATATTATCAAGAATGGAATCTGCAATGGAGGTCCTTACATACAAAACTCAATGAAATCAAAAATCACACTTACAAATGGACCCAACCGACCAACTTATCTAGAAAGAATCAAGTCCTCGTTACCAGAATGAGAATTGCACACACTCGATTGACGCACGACTTCTTAATGTCAAAGTCTGAATCCCCTATCTGCGAAGCATGTGGAGTTCGGCTAACGGTGAAACACATACTTACAGAGTGCACAAAAATATCAGACTCAACGAACTGATAACGAAATGTCGGAGGATCTGTCAGAAACCCTCGGACCTCAACCAGGGGCCATTAACAGGCTTGTTAGTTTTATGACCCAGACCAAATTATGCAGCTGTCTATGAGGGTGTACTGTATCTGCACAATGTAACCCAAATGTAATAATTTAATGTAACCCAATGGCCTTTGCCGCCGAGGGAAATAATAAAAAAAAATAAAAAATGTTGTATGGGTTAAACGTATTGGTTTTCATTTGGTTAATTTATTTCATTAGCACAAAATATTTTATTAATTGAATTTGTTTTCAATATTTTAAAACATATTGATTTTATTCTATAATCATTTATTTTAGACATCAGTCACTTTAGCTTGTGATTTATTTTTTATATTTATTTTAATTGTTGAAAGGGAATAATAATTAATTAAGTACTAATATTATAAATAATCGAGAAAAATATATACAAGTTAAAATATAAACAGTAGAAATATATACAGTTGGTTTTGATAGACATGTACCTAATATTATTATAAACGTTTTGTTTAGAAAATTGATTGAGAAAATAACTTGTAAAAATGACATCAAACGAAAGTAAGTGTAGAATAATAATTTTTTACTTATAAATGTATAACTATATGTAGTTTATAATTTTTTAGTCATTCGATTCCCGGAAAGTTTATTGCTGGGAGTTGGATCTAGTGCTTATCAGGTCGAAGGAGCATGGGATGAAGAAGGTATTTTGTGAAAAATGTGTACACAATAAATTTCATTAACATAAATCATATTATTTTGATTTTATTTAGGCAAAGCGCCAAGTATTTGGGACGCATTTTTCCATAGTGGAGAAAATGAAGTGCTCCACGAATTCATCCCCTTGCAAAATCACGATACGATCAGTGATGACGAGGAACCGATTGATCTATTAACTTTTTTCAAAGGATTTCATGTTTTTAAAAGTACAACGAAATTGAGAAGCCAAGTTTCGGAGCCTTCTATGTATAGCATGGACGATGGAGGCATGATTGCATGTGATTCATACCATAAAACAGAAATGGATATCCAACTTCTGAAGGATCTTGGAGTAATTGCAAACTAATTAATATGACTTTAATAGCGTCTCTAGCTTATTAAACATCTCGATTACCTATCAGAATTAAAAAAAAAGTATTTATTTGCATAAATCATAATAACAAACATTTAATATCATATTCCATTTCAAAGTCAATTTGTGTTAATAATTTAACCAAAATCTTTAATAAAACAATTGTATATTTTAGGTTCAAATATATAGATTTTCATTGAGTTGGCCAAGACTTTTGCCCGATGGAGATGATCAAAATCCCAATCAGGCTGGAATTGAATACTACAATAATCTTTTACAAAAATTACTGGATAACAACATCCAACCGTTGGTAAGATAATTGATTTCCCTATTCAATAGATGAAAATAAATGATTGTTTATGATACATAACTTCCTCATTAAATTATCCTCCCTAAACTACTCTCTCCAATGTTCTTTTGGTTTTTTCGATGTTAAATTAGTATATATGTACATGTTTGTTTGGATACAACTTTCCATTTTCTATGAATAAGTTTAATGTAGCGGTACAAGTAGGTATGTATACTAAATAATTAATTTAACGTAACATGTTTCTAATTTTTTTCTATGGATAATGATTGATGGCAGATAACTATTTATCATTGGGATCTACCGCAATCTCTTCAAAAGATAGGCGGATGGGCAAACAGTAATATTGTTAGATATTTCACAAACTATTGCGAGTTTGTGTTTAAAACGTTTGGTGATAAAGTATGTGTCCTATGGCGTATAAATTAGTCTTGACCTAATACTGGGTAGTTTAATATAGCATCTGTGTTTTAGGTGAAATTATGGTCCACAATCAATGAACCGAGATTAATAGCAGAAGGTTATGGTGGATCTTCGACGGCTCCAGCATTGGGCGAAAACTTTAGCGGCATTGCTGATTACATGGTTATTCATAATTTATTGCTTGCTCACGGTTATGCATACAGGTTGTACAACGAAAATTTCAGAGAAACTCAACAAGGTTATTAAATTCATTTCTGTTTATTATACGGAAGATCTCACTACCTGTGTATTTTTGGTTAAAAACAACTCATTGTAATTCAATCAGAACTCCAAAACGCGTAGTCCGACCATAATTTTGAAAACAATTATCGGTTTTTGAATACTTGCTTGATGTCATGATTAAAGTACATTTTTTATTTTCGTTTTTAATATAGTTGTAAAATTTTTTAAAAAAACTTAAAAAATATAATTTCCCAAGTGAAATAATTAACTAACTAAAAATAATTTCAAAATTGAGCCTCGGCTAATACCTTGTAAATGTTATGGAGAGTTCAAATATTTTTTCAAAACTTAAATCGAAGTATTCTTAGGAACAGTACGTTTGAAGTAGAATCATATAATTTTGTACAAAAATAGATCCTACATGCGTTATAAAGGGTGTCCCAAAAAAAGCGCAACTTTTAACATGGTTGCGCCATTTAAACGGTTGTGCTATTTTTGGAACACCCTTTACAAATTGCAAAAAAAAAAAATGTAATCTAAAAATAGTTCCTTCTATTCTATGGTAATATATACGTTTAAAAAACTAAAGTTTTAGTGACTAATTGCCTATACAATACTCCTTAATAAATGCTGGTATGGAGGGCCCTTAGTGGGTATTTGTAAACAAAAATCCAATGGTCAATATAATTTTTTTTTTGAGAAAAAATCAATAGTTTTTAATTTTATATATTTTATGGTACTTTTTTAAAAATGTTCAACTACAATAAATGATTTTTAAAGATTTTTAGTAAAAACAGTTACATTAACATTCACCTTATTTGTTTAAAATAAGAATTGAAAACGTAATTAATTATTAATATTACAAAAACTAACGGTAATTATAAAAAAAAAAGTATAGATATATTATTTGAAGAAAAAACCATGGTATTATAATTGTTTTTACACATACTGTTGGCACGAGCAATGGGCAACCATTATTTTTTGTTCGCCTATACTTACACAGAAAACTATTAACTACAGTGTTGAAAATAGAAGGTCTTTAAATCTATCTTTTTTTTAAAATTTAAATTTTGTAAAAACAATTTATTCCAACAATTACATTTGTTACTTGTTAGATGAAGTTATAGTTGGTTGTAGAAAATATAGTGAGTTAGTCATAGCAAAAGATTTGAGTAAGAACTTACCAGCAAACCATCGACACCTTACGTTAAAGGGGGGGGGGGAGCAGGTGGTTTCGGACTCAATATCAAGAGAGGGGGTTGATCTAAGGCACCCCTGCCAAAGATGACTGATTTAAGTTAATCAGTAAAAATGTATATTACCCAGGCCCTGGATTGAGATTCTAATCTGGCCCCGAGTTTCATTGAATTGGGCCCTGGAAAAATGTTTTCAAATAAGTTTTAAGTTTTATGTATTAATATAAATACCTATTAATAATGATCAACTGATTGTATTTGGCTTATGCAAATTATTCTAATAATTTAATTAATATGCTTAGGTCAAATCAGCTTGTGTTTGGATACTCTATGGTTTTTCCCGGCCGATCCAAACGATGAAGAGCACAAAAAAGCCGCTGACCTTGCATTTCAATCATTTGTAATTAATACCAATTCAACTGAAATAAACTTGATGATTTAATTATGAATTAAATTATGTGTTTATAGGTTGGCATTTTTGTTCAACCTCTGTTGACTGGCGAATATCCAAAAATCGTTGTAGAATCCATCAAGGCCACAAATAAACTGGAAAATAAAAACTTAACAAGAATTATTCAGTTCACAGACCAAGAAAAAAAAATCCTTATAGGTATAGGATATTAAAAAAAAATATATTAATTAATGTGTTTCAATCATCCAAGCTCAAATGTTTTTATCACAAAAATGTTTATCTGTACCTACCTTTTTAGGCGCTTATGATTTCGTTGCTTTCAATTACTACTTTTCGTTGTATGCAAAACCTAACTTAACTTTTAAAGAAGAGGACAATTTAAAGACCAAAGATCTAAAAGTTCAGTTATTGGGGTTCAAAGGAGACCATAAACCAGAAGATGTAATCAAAAAATAAATATTTTTTTCTTACTAATTAAAAAAAAATAGGTACGATAAGTAATATAATATATTAATATACTTATTTGGTTTCAGACAAATGCTGGGTTCAGAAATTTAGTCGATTGGTTTGATGAAGTGTTAAATCATCCGAAAATCTTTGTCTGTGAAAATGGATTTGCTGAAGACGAGGGCGTGGACAAATCTCTCGAGAAAAAGCGATACCATTATGTAATATAACCTTGATTTTTTTCTGAGACTGTGCAATTTTTCATTTTCATTTTTGTAATTACTTACCAGGATATTTTACGCGAGGTTGATCAAGCATTAAAAAGAAATATTAACATTATTGGATACTGCGTTTGGTCTTTTATGGATTCGTTAGAATGGGCCAGTGGATACAAGTAATATGTTTCATGTTTATTAATAGTCAAATGTTATATTATATTCTTTTTAGGTCTAAATTTGGTATCTATGGCGTCGATTTCAATGATCCATCAAGACCTCGCTACAAAAAAGAAAATAATTTCGCATTTTTCCAAAATTTGTTCAAAACTAAAACATTGCCACCTCCCGAAATTGAATAACACTTGATTTATTTGTATCGTTTTAATAATCTTTTATATTTTCATTATATTACCATATTTTTTTAAATACTTTGTTTTTGCGGGTTTTTCAGACAAAAAGAGTTTATTTTAATCATATTTTATTTGGGTTCTATTTGAATTGTAAACAAAAACTATATCATTATAATTTTTACGTTTTTAATTGACTGTATTATTATTTATTTAATTGTGTGCACCTTGTCAACCAAGTAAAAAGTGATAAGCTGAGACCAAATTAATCAGTTAATTTAGAATTTAGAACTATTATTGTACCTACATAGGGGTTGTATTTGTTCAAAACTAAACGTCGTAATTTTAGACTAAAAGGACAGCACACCATTCTTATTTTGGCCGCAAACTCATTATGATTTGAAACTAAAAATTGATCAGTCTTTACATAGGTATTTAAATATACTCAATTTTATAACTACTACTTCGACTAGCAAAAATGCTTTTGGAGACATATTTTAACTTTTATAACTTATAATATATATATTTTGTATTGTTGGTAAATTAGTTTTTGTAAAAATAGATTACTATTTATGTTTCCAAAAAAATAATGATGATCAAGAATTATTTATTCTTAAAGGTGTCTGTATTTAAAAAAATAATAGTATGCCTATAATTACACACAACATTGTAATTTTTTTAATTAATATATCTGTACATATACCGTGTAGACTATACAACAAAACATTAGTAAAAGATATGTCATATTGTGTTATTGTAAAGAATTCTAGCATAAATTTAATACATATGTATGTACGTATGTATTTAATCTATGATTCTAGTCATAAATTATTATTATA
>NW_026096556.1:0-12167 GCF_023614345.1 Adelges cooleyi
GGGCAGTTCTTCCAAAAAATGATAAGAGATAAGAGTTCTTCCAAAAGATAACACAATTTTTATTTTATCAGCGTGACCAACCCAGAAACACCAAAATATAAAATCACATTCTATCAGTCTGCCAATTCTATCAGAATAAAAGTAACTAAAATATAACTAACGTTTGTCAGAGTTAACTGTTATCTCTAGAACTAAACGGCAATAATTCAAATGATAAAAAAAAATAACCGTGTTAAAATATATTATATTTTCTAAATAGTACACATTTTTACGATACATTTATAATGACAAAAAACCAACTAGTTCATATGACGACAACGATAATTATTGGTAAATAAAATTTACTTTCGTTTCTTATTAATATTAAATGAATATTTTTATAAGAATTCTTTTTTAATTCATAATTCAAAACTCTTATTTTCACATAATATAAACTTGCAATATTTAATATGAATAACATAATATATTTATCAATTATAGTACCTAGCGACAAAGTTCATACATACACTATATTGTACTAATTTGTGTGACAATATTATTACATCCTATTTAAATAAAACTATTAATACAAGTAAATTATGTTTTACAGTATGATGGTAGTTGTCTGAAGTCATAAAAAGCTTATCAGTATGCTTATTCATTAGAGCGGTTCGATTCCTGAAACTATCTCTAGTCTGATTAAGTGTGGTAACAGGTATGGAGTTATTTTTTGTAAAATTGTTTTAATTGATTTAATCTCTATTATTTTAATAATTAACATTTCAACTTTTAACTTATTTATTAATAATATATCTTTCAGTTTTAAGATGAGTCAAAGATTCTGGTTGAACAGTTCTCCATTGACACTAACTGGAAGAAATAATTGTTTTATCATTTGTCTAAATAGACTAGGTAAGGAAAACATTCTACATTTGTAGTATTAATACAAATATTGATACAAAATTAGTTTAATATCAATCTAAAACACCCTAATATAGGGTATTTAAAAAAAAAGAAATCAAATGTAAATTATCTTTCTTTTTAATAATTTAATTTACTATTTTCTAACATTGTTAGTTTTTGTACAAGAAAAATTGCATTTACTTGTAGATCTTACGCTTCATTGGTATGAGATAACAAACTAGGTCCACTTGATATATACCGGTCACAAATATAGTCTATTCATGAAATCACTCTTCTAAGTGTTATTGATAGATAATTTAAGTTGAATGGTATAAAAAAATGTCATTATCAATTTTCGTTATATTTAATTTTAACTTCACAATTAACAAACGTTAACATTAGTAATTCATTTAAAATTGGTTTTATATTATAATTATTATTAATATTATTTAACCGTTTGTTGTTTTTTCAGCTAGAATGTGACCAGAGGAAGATTAAATGGACATATCATATATTTCTCCATGGACACTGTAATCCATAGACGGATTTTTGACACTATATTTGAATATTTGTTGTTGAAGTTAATTGGATTTTGTGCAAAACCCCTGGAAGAATATTCTGTATCAGACTAACAGTATAAACGCCACCCAGTATTTCTGTTTACCTGCTGTTAGACATCGTAGTATCATCTCCAATCTCTTTATATTTTGTTTAATTTTATTTAAAAAAGTCTCATTATAATTTATTATTAATCAACTGTAATTCAGTTGTTTATTTATTGAATAACTTATTATCCTGTCTTCAACGTCCATATAAACTGTACTGTATTTATGACCACTACACTGATATCTCATTTGGCTAAATATTTTTAATTTTCAACTACATTAAAACAAAATTAAGATTGTTTAAATTTTTTTTTTTTTTTGAATACTTGTATAATTGTTTGAATATTTTTACACTTTAAGTGTCAATACAAGTATCTTTAGTTTAACGATATTAACAGTATATTACTATTACAATTTTGACAAACATAATTATTAGCCTACCAAATAAATTATAAATGTAGCTTCTGTATTTGCTTATTTATTAATATTTACTTACCTTAATAACATTAAAATATTAATTTATTGTAAAAATATCTTAACCTAACTGAAAGATTGAAAATTTGTAAACTGTTGTGAAATTATGTTGATGTTGTTAGGAAAAATTGTGTAGTCAAAATTTTGAATACCTAGATTAAAAAAAAAAACGGTACAATTTTTTTTTGCTAAACCAAGTAATTATTCATTTGTAAATTTTGATGTTTAGTTTATAATATATACATTTTTAATTATAAAATATCTTTACTTAAGTATCATTGTATACTATTTATACTTTTTACCAGATTATTTTATGTGTTTTAAACTATTACATTTATTATTTCTATTATTACTATTTATTATTTATTTAAATGACTTATCAAACTTTATGAATTGTACTTTATAAATTATAAAATTGGTCTGAAATGTATACTGTGTTACTATAGGTAGCCTGATAGACAGGAAGTCTATATTGTTTTTAAGAAATAAAAGTTGTTTTTTCTTGGTTAGCTTAATTATATAGTGTGATTGACTAATTTTCTCTCATAATAATTTCAATTAGGTAAAATTATTTTTCAAAACATTTTTGTTTGTGTTATTTTACAACTGAAAACATGTTTTAATAACCACTTACTTTTTTGATAATTTTTAATTAAATAATATTTAATTATGATAAAAATTCAAAGCGTATTTAGTATATAGTATATATTTGTTTATAATTTTATTATTTAGAAATGCATTAGTTTTTAGATGTAGTTTGACACAATAAAGTAAAAGTAAACCAAATGTATTTTTTCTAAATCTGTTCTCATAGACACGTTTACTCTCGATAACGAGTGATTTGTATCTGTGTATTGTATTAAGTGATATTATATAATACGTTTAAACGAAGGATGTTTAACATATTGAATACTCTCTTTGAGTATACAATGATGTGTTCGATATAAATTGTATTATAAAGTCCAGATACCGTTATCTTTATTTATATGCATAGTATAATGTAGTAAATAATTATAGATTCAACATTTAAATAATAAATTAGCTTTAGTAAGTTTAACCCTTAACAATACCTGCTATTATCTAATAACTATAGATATATATAAATAATGTCTTGATAATAATTGAATAGTTTTATAACATATTCAATATTTTTGATATTTTCATTTTAGTCAGTTATCAATGAATCAAAGTATACAACTATTTTCTTTTTAATAGTAACGCAGTTACATCTTATATGAATCATAATTCATGAAACACAATTTTGTAGCTCTACACAGTTTTGACCTCTAATCTTTAAGTTATCCAGATTAAAATAGTTTTGAATATTGAAAACCATATGTTCAGTTTTATTCAAATTCAACTATAAAAACTCGTAAAACTATGTAAATATGTTTTAATAACTAAATATTATATTACTTCATTATTTGGGATTTAATGATTTTTCAAATATTTTTGATAGAGACAGTGATAACGATATTGGTTTATAATGGCTACAGTCTAGTAATTATAACTAGAGCCCTAGTAATTATAATTACCGACTGAAATAATAGATAATAACTACTGAATTATTATTTATTTCCTGTTTTGTGTAAAGGAATGAAGACACATTTGTTAAAACTATTGGGGCACTTACCTGAAAATAATGATAAATTAAATACCTACAACTTTTATACTTTTCATTGTTAACTACAATTTAGTAAAGTACAACTGTTTAACAGTATAAAGTTAGAATTATCTTCTACTAGTTTAATCTAGTATTTCTAACCAAAATTATGGGGGTATAAGATATTCCTAACACAATTATACCATTTTTAATTAATGTTAAATAAAAATGGGATTATCTAATCTGTTTTTAAATGTTCACTTAGTTAAAATAGAGTTAACCTGACCGCTTGATATTCAATCTTTTAATTTCTGATTTGACAATTTTATTATATACATATTAGTGGAATTGGAAATAGCCTCATTAATTTTCACATTAAATATGTCCATAGCTACGTTTATATCATTTAAATTTTCACAACTTCACCAATCTTAAGTAAATATTAACATACTTAAATCAGTCTTATTATAACTTATTAAACTTTTTGTGGGCAAAAAGAGCTTTAACAGCAGATCTCGATGAGAACGAGATAAGAGATAAATAAATATGATGAGATGCTGCAACTTGCAATTGTATCTATTTATTTTATAATATGTATTATTTCTATTTTTTTTATAATATAAGTAAAGTATACATTTCTTAATAAATGGAATGTAGACAGAATTAATAACAGAAAAGTTATAATATCACTTCTATAAGAAACAAATCGAATTGATAATAATTGTATTGATTATCACTTAAATTGTATTTCTACAAAGGCAATCGAGGTAAAAGATAATTAGCCAAGTCTTTGCCAGGCTTGTACAAAAATATTTTATTACTTTACACTAGTATCTTACAGCATCACTTTAGACATTTAATTTTACTTATGTTTGGAAATGTGCAGTATCAAAAATTCTTATAAATCTATGGATCTATGAAAATATAATTTTAAAAGATCTAAATGAAATATGGATATACCTAAGTAGGTATTCTAATTTCTAATAGATTTTTATACTATCTGATTATCAGAGTATTAATTAAAATAATTAAAAAAAAGCTTTATGTCAATATTGTCCACCGTAAAACGGCAGGACTTAATCCAAAAATTATTTAACTACAACAGAAAGCAAGTTCCTAGAACAGAAAAATATATATTATACACTAGGGTACCATACCTAATTTATAAAGGATGGAACAGTACAATCGTTTGAAGAAGTTTTGCAGTTATTTAATTAAGATCTTTGTACCATACCAAGGGTAGATCAACATTTATGTGATGAGTATTTGATACGCTCGCATTAATGTGTATCAATTGTCATATTATGCGATTTCTGGTGTAATTATTCATAAATTACTAATTTAACTATTCACGGTTTGTTCACTTTGTTCGGTTTTCCGACCCTTATATTTAAAAAGTTGCAAACTAATTTTGTTTTTGAGTGTTTTAACTGCACTAATTGCAGTAAAATATTGTGCAACGATTGTTTGATTGGGGTTACTAGTCAACTTAAAAATCTAGTCAACAGTGATAATGTTAGCACATAGTTCCTAGACAAATTACCAGTATTGTACAAAAAGTTGTTAATTTTATAATATTATTGTTGTTTGTCTGTTTTTAGTTTTATTTAAGCTAGGGTAGCTGTGTTGGCCAGCAGCTCATTATTATTATTTATTACTATCTAGTTTGAGTTTTATTTATTTAGTTATTAATTATAGTTCACAAGACCTCTACACACTTCATATTACACACTAGACACATTTTTCACCTCATAGCCTCTGGTTTCTGCGCAGGTGAACCCTCCCAATTCCAGTTGAGCTATTTACTTCACTACACTATGCAGACTGATCGGTACGGTATAGCGCAAAGAAGTTGGTGGTCTGGTAAGCGACCTAATATTGAAAGCCCCTGGCCCGTACGTGGAATGAAAAATTATTTTACAGCAACAAACAAGGACAAGAGAAAATTATACAGCATACTTGCTTTATTTCTACTTTATATTTTACTTCCTTTATTTTATTGTATTTTAATGTAATTATAAAGTGTGATTAAAGGAAAGCATGTTTTTTTTTATTCTACTTAAGAAATTTAACTAAAATAATAGAATCATGAATAGACTTTAATACAAATTTTTAAAGATGTAGTAATTATAAGAAAAAAATGAAACAATAAATAACAACACAAATTTGTTTAGACGTGTCTTAAAGAGATAAATAAAATCCTCAAGCTGTTATACACTAAAATATTCAGAATACTTTTGTGTGGTATTAAAACTTTAAATTCATCGTAGAGACTTGGTTATCGCTAAGTAAATGGCCATATTAAATGAATAAGTACATAGATTAATAAAATATGGGCTATGCAATCTTCTAACAAACAAGGACATTTTCAAATCAAGAGATAATTGTAAATTTGCAAATTTATATTGACCAAAAATTGTATCATATTTTTAAATCATATGAATAACTATTTCAGAACAAATTCATATTGTTTAGTTTGGTTTATATAATAAAAATATATACCCAGAGTAGCTTAATATAATCTAATTTCTGTAAAATATTAAGTGATTAATAATAATTTTTTTAAAAACCTACTAATTGATTATAAATAACATTCAGTCTTGCAAGGTATTTTAATACCGATCAGTCTGATTTGATAATCTTACCAACATAAAAGCAAGTTTTTATTAAATTACATTATATATTTATTGAGTATGACGTTTATACGATTACGACCCTAGTTTGATCATTTTTATTAATACAACAGAATTGTTAAATCTAGTTTACAGTAATTTTATATTATGCCATATTCGTATTATCTACCTATTATCCCATGCAAAAGGGGCCGTACAACAATTTTTTTCTCTTCACGAGTCTTTATCTGGCAAAAGGTTCACTTTGGACTATAACCTTATAATGTATATATTGATTTATGTGGAAACTTGAAAATTAAATATGTGTTTTGTTCTAGTTATTCATGTAAGGTATTTAAACTACAAGTGTCATATGTTCCGTTATCTTGCTCTAATATATCCTTTAGGTACCAAATTTTGTTAATAATATATCTTCTAAAAGACAAGATTGAAGACAAAGCTTATAAGCTCCTACCTGTATTCTTTAACTACAGAATACATATGTAAGATGTGGTAAAACTAATTTATACTTGACAGCCAAATTCTGAAATCGTCAACTAATTAGGTAAAAAGTAAAAATAATGTTTTATTTAAATAGTAATATAAACAATTTGAGGGAAATTTTAATAAAATTATTATTATTTTATACCAAATAATATTAAATTATAACATGTACTTATATGATAGGTATATACTATAATATAATGTAATTTATTATGGATTTTACGTGTATAGTGTATACGATTTAAATTAGATAATTGATAAAGATCTAACTACAATTTGCAATAAAGATAAGAACCTAACTAAAGGCAATGTTTTTGATATTAAAATACGAAATTTCTCTTGGCGGGTTTTTGGTAAAATCGATGTTGGTACTATCTGTAGTATTACACATTTTATAGGTTATGTAACATTTTTTTCTTATCACGCGTTATCATTTTTTGGAAGAACTACCCCCAACTCGTCTCATAGGTCTCCTGTAGCTCCCTGTTGAATCCAGGGTTGCCAACTATCAAATTTAAAATAACCGGCTTTAAATAAATTTTATATGTTAAATATAAAATATTTTGAACTTACATTGGTTATAACATTTAGAAATAACAAAATTATTATCATACAGATAAAATGTATACCTAATCATTATTATTTTGTCATTATCAAATATTATTTATGAATAATGGACATGTACGTCTGGAATCAGCTGCTGTCAGTCGGCAGCTCGACACTGGGCAGTCGTGCAGTCCTACCATATGACAACAAAAAAGGTTATTGCATTAGCAACTTGGTAGAAAAGAATAATAAAGTATAGTGATAAATCATTGACAACATACATTTATTTATGATAAATAAAATAACCGGCCTTTTTATATGGCCGGTTTGATGCAAAACCGGCAGCCGACCTAGGTATTAAAAAACCGGTTAGGCCGGCCAAAAACCGGTCGGTTGGCAACCCTGGTTGAATCCACCAGGATTACCGTTTAGGCGCTTTCGCTTTTCTAACGCTTCTAACCGAACCTAACCGGGGGGATTGAACCCGAGTTTACCGCTTGCCGGGCGATTGCTCTAATGAGCTATCTGCCTCAGTAGTCTTATCACATTTTAACCGCGCCTCTTAACTGAAGTACACACTACTTAAGTAAACATATTCGACCATCTGACTTGATCGCTGGTCCGCAGTCTGTAAGCAATTCAAAATATACAATTTTCACGTTTCAACAAACTTGATTTTAAAATGAATTGTAAGTGGGACGGCATCGAGTAACTATTTTCCTATTCCTATTTAATATTTAACTTATAAATACGTTATGTTAAACATTTTTTTTCTAGGTTATTTTGCGCTGTATGGTGTTGACAATTGGAAATTGCTCAACCTCCTGTAACGAACTTGGTAAACATTTGAACAAATGCCAGTCCCTGGCTGCTCTTGTTGTATTCTTAGAAAATACAACCGTTGGCAAAATCATTACATCCACATCATTTTCAAGTCTTCAGAACGTTCAATATTGTGTTCAAGATCAAGTTAGTAAGATATACACGTCTTCTCAACAGACACTACCTACTTGTAAACATGTATTTGTATAAACAAGTCAGCATTCTTGAACAGTTTTTTTTTAACTGTGAAATAATTTTTGTAGCAAATGTAATGCACCACAAACATTATATTTTTAATTATTAACGGTTATAAAATTTTGAATTTCTATATTGACCATACTCCTATGTATTGTATATATTTTCTATTATAATTCTATTGAATTTAACGTCAAGTAATAAGTAGCCAAATCCTCATTCGATGTAACTAAAAATTACAGGATAAACTAACAATCTGCCTAGTATTAGAAAAAATGTATTTATAATTTATCATTTCTTATAATTGCATTAAAAAAAAAAAATTCAAATTTTATTAAAAAATAGAGTTGCAACAAAAATGTTAACTTACATTAATTTATATTTTTGTTCTGTATGCAACAATAGGATATTATAGAACATGAATTTTTAAGAAACTATTGGTAGATACAAAAAGAAAAGTGCATTTATTACATTACTTATGGAAATTTCATTATTTAAATATTTAGTTAATTAATTTGTATGAGACATAGCAGCATATACTATATTTGTTTTTTTCAACATTTTTACACGAGTAGGAAGCTATTACTAATTAACTTAACTCGGTTTATAAAGAACTTAAATAAATGACACCTATTCACCAAGTCGTCGAGATATTATAATTAATTTTTGAATTGTAAACAATTTTATTCATTAATTATTATTATTGTTATTATAATTATCCAACAATTACAATCTCCGGTATGTTTAATATGGTCAGACACATTGATTAAACATGGTACGATTAGAGTATCCACCACATATACCACATACATTGTAGCTATCAGTTTTTATAATTAATAGACCCTATGTACTATATCGATTGATCTCTTATAGTCAGTTTTAAGTAAAACTACAAAAAAGTAAAATTTTATCATTATCTTATAGACTTAATGGTGTCTCCTAACAAGTACCAATTTTTGTTTTAACAGTGTAATACTCCAGTATATATACCTGATTTTAAGATACCTTGGATACTTCAAATGGTATTAATTCGAAATCAAAATGTGTACACTGTACAGGCTTATACATGATTTTGAGTATTTTTTTTTTTTTTACAACATCATAACCTATCAGATTTAAAACGTTAATTGCTATATGAGAAGTTTAGACAGAGTACAAAATATACAAAATTAAGTAATGGTTTTTTTTTTTTTTTCATCATTAATCATTAATTAAAGATTTTCATCATCGTAGTACTGATCATCACCATCATCATCATTTTCATCAACATCCATTTTATTCTGAAAATAAGAAATATATTGCAATATTTTAGAAAAGTATTAAAAAACATTAATAATTGTGTTATTTTGCTGAAATACTTAAAAAAAAAAAAACAGAATTTATACAAAAATATTGTCTTCTGTAATTGACTGTAATGGCAACAGTAAAACTCGAATGTAAACCCCATATATTATTTTTCAGTTTTCTCTCATTACTTGGCTATAAAATCAGGAAAATCCCAGATTTTGAAAAACAAATTTTATATTATTACAAGTTAAAACAGCTTCTAGCTTAACAATAAAATAATTGTTATTGTGATTCGAACATATTGAAATAAACTAGAAAAAAATCATTATAAAATAAATATTGTATCCTAATGGCAGTATTTTATTAAGGTAACTAATACATTTTGATCATGTTATCTATTTAATTTCAGGTTTAAGTAACTTGGAGAAAAACAGGATGAATTTGACTTCAATTTTAAATTACATGTGTAAATTGTGTAAATTTACAATAAAATGTGTATGGTGGAAATTGGTCATAATTTAAATCTCCTGTAGGAAGTACTCCTTTTTTTAAAAAACTAACTGTTTAACCCTTTAGAAAACAATTGTTAAAACTGTATTTTTATGTTTAGCTTTAAACGGTTTAAACGTTATCTCTCAAATCTTCCCTATTCTCAAATGAGCAGTGCTTTTGCTTAAGCATGCTTATGTTATGACTGGCAACGCGTACAACACAAATATTGTAGCGTGCAATAAGGTCACTAGGAGTGTTGAATTGAAAAAGTATTGGAAACGTGTGATACAGTTAAAGACAGAATAAAATACATGAGATATACCGGCAGGCATATGTTTGAAATCTATTCAGTCTTATTGCCAGAAAAATTAACTAAAAAAAGGGATTCATGTCGTTTCATATGTGCCACTTATCAATACTATATTTAATCTATGCTTAATGGGAGCTGCTAGCAAGCTTTAATTTATGTGAATCTAACTTAAAAAAGATTAACTATAAAAAATCGATTTTTAAGTATTTCTAAATAAAATGAATTTTTAATTAGATTACTAAATCCCAAAATTCTTAACAATACAAAATCACTTATAGCTAAAATTAAAAAAAAAAAATTTTGAAAAGTATATTTACAGTAATATCATAAATTTGTTGAACTCTGATTGACGATTGTATTAAATATGAACTTACTAATTTGTTTGTTATTGCTGTTGTTGATGCTGCTGATGTTGTTGCTGCTGCTGCTGATGTTGTTTTTGGTGTAGTTGATGCTGCTGTTGTTGGTGTAGTTAATGCTGCTGTTGGTGTAGTTGATGCTGCTGTTGTTGGTGTAGTTAATGCTGCTATTGTTGGTGTAGTTAATGCTGATGTTGGTGTAGTTGATGCTGATATTGTTGTTGGTGGGGGGGGGGGGGGGTGCGGCCAGGAACCCTTGGATTCCGGCATTCCTGCCCTTTGTGGCCGTAGCGGCCACAATTGTAACACTTCACTATAATATCAATTCAAATTAACGATTAAAAACAATTTAAAAATATTAAGACATAGTCAAAATATAACACAGTTTTTGACTCATAATTAAAATCTTCCCAATGTTACAGATGATCATAGAAATAAAACAGTTTTTATGAAAATATTGAATAATTAAGCCAAAATTTGTTTACATTTAAGCATACATGGTTTTAAAATCATTAGCATTTCAAAACGGGGATCGTGGGTAAAGTAAGTTTGATTAGTGCGCAAAATCAACATTGACAACGCCAAACGTGCTCTTGATTTTTTTCCTACTCTGTATTAGTTTTAATTTCTAAAATATAATCAATTTAATCTCATTAAAAAAAAAAAAGTTATTTCTAGGACTTAATGCAATACTAAACTTAATGCTTTACTAAGCATACAGAAGTACAGTTGTCACGTATAATACAATAATTTGGCTGAATTGCATATAAAATGTAGGTAGGTAAGTTAATCTCTGCCAGATTATTGTGATATACTTTCAATCAATTATAAAATGTATTTGAAATTTAAAAAATTGATACTCACATGTTTTCATTTTTCCGCCACCGCCACCATGGCCACCAACTACCACTGTAACCTTACTATTCTGTTAACAGTAAAATAAAATTACAATTATGTAATTATTGTATTCAGAGTCCTATTATAATATTATTTAATCATTGATTAAATTAATTTTTTTTTCAATCGGGCATAAGTACGTTATATTAGATTATAGATTTTTATAAAATTTAACAAGAGAACACAAATTTACAATTATTTATTACTAGTTTTCTCAATGGTAATATTGACCGATACGTGATACCTACTGATTTTAGACCACCTCATTAAACGTTTGCCGATTTATAGACCAACCATTATAAAATTGTTAGTGATCCAATATATACTTAATTATTGTACAGAGAATAAATATCATAGAGTGATATCATAATTTTTAATTTACAGTAACTTTTATACAACAAAAAAGGCGAATAATGTAAAATTATATACGTTAATATTATTTGACAAATTAAAAAAAAATTAACATATTTTTAATTACAAAAACGCATAAATGATAGGCGAGGTAACACGTCGTTATCAGATTTCCTATCTTCGAGAAGTCGTCGTTGTTGCCAACGAACGCCCTGATTGTCTATTTCT
>NW_026096557.1:0-19490 GCF_023614345.1 Adelges cooleyi
CCAGTGCTTGACTTGGGGGGGGGGGACGCGGGGGGGACTGAGTACCTCAACTAATTTTTTGAATATTTTAGCGTACCCCAATTTTTTTTTTAAAGGGGAACGCATGGGACGGGTTGTTATTATTTTGTCTTACCTATATTTGTAAAGTTGGTCAAATTAAATTTTTGTGTTATATTATATAAATCTTACAAAATGTTTTGATATCTCATATCTTTTACTATCAATATTTCATTATCGTTTCCCGTTTGTAACCGTCAATCGTCGTGTTGTTGGTCTCGTTGCGAAACGTTACCGCGATTTGATGGAACGAATCGCTCCGTTTGACCGTTTAAACTTTAAATACGCTGTCTAGAGGTGTATCATCATTGATTAAATACAGGGTGACAACAAACGAATAAGTTGGTTTCAAATATCTGTATTTTTTAAACGGTACAGAGCTGCATGACCTCTTAAAATGACTGCTATAACCTTAAGTTTTTTTTTAAAAATTAAAAAAATTATTAATGTTCAATGTGTCCTCCTTGAGTAACCCAAACAATGTCAAGTCGGTATGCAAATTCCTCCCACACTCTGGGGAGCATGTCAGTAGTTACTGTCTGCACAGCCAAAATTATGCATGGCTTCAAATCTTCAATGTTCGCAGGCAATGGCGGCACAAACTTTTCCATTGACCCAATCTCACAACATTTAAAGGTACGAGTTTCCTGCAACAGTGGCTTCATTAAAAACAAATGGTCCATACCGCAAAAAACGTTAACTTTTGGCGAGTCTCTTAAGTGTTCCAGGGTCGTGTGTGGATTTTGTTCATCCCTAATTATCCTAGCGGTAACCTAACCTAACTTGAGGTCACAGCTGTCGTTTTAAGAGGTCGAGCAGCTCTGTAGCTGTACCATTTAGAAAATACAAATTTTTGAAACCGACTTATTCTTTTGTAATAACCCGGTACAATTGTATTTATATTTGCAATTAATCAATGGTACCCATGGAATCTTTTAAATGAAGATTGAAGATTTTTAAAAATGAAAAATGATTAATTTATATCAAATTAAGCTTGTAATTGTTTTAAAAAAGACAAGTTATACCTAAACAAGTATAATATTATTCTGTTTTGTTTAACGGTTTTATATTAATGCTGCTTAGGGGACCGTTAAAGGGGGTGTGGGGGGCGAAGCCCCCGCGTTAATGTGAGGAATATTTAAATGCTAGGGACGCTACTTTTTCAAAGGTATCTAGAGTACCTCTACTACTTTTTTCTCAAGTCAAGCACTGAATATTGCATTGGGATAAAAAAAAATATATTTAAGTAATTTTGTTTTCGATATTTCAGAGGTACCGACAAAATCTGGTAAGTCTTCGAGACTTTGATATAGCTTACATAATTAATTAAAGTGAAATTTAATATTAATTTTTTTGTTTTTCAAATGACTGTAAGTTCTTTTCTTTAAAATTTTAGATATCCCGACCAATTCAGGCGATGTTGGTAAGTGGTTGAGTTATTTGTAATAACTTATATAAGCTATAAAAGTAACATTGAGTATATATTTGTATTATATGGGTTTCAAATGACTGTAAGTTAACGACTGTCTGTACTATTATTTTCGATAAAGCCTAATATGTGTAAAATGCTACAAATGGGTTATGTAAGTAATTTTTTTCGATATTTCAGATGATCAGCAAACAGAGAGTGTCTTTTTAATTTGTTTTCATTTGAGCCTAAAATGTGTATAAAATGTTATAAATGCATTAACCCATTTCCGGCCAAGGATGTATTTATTTTATGGTGCGCGTACGCACCATTGGCCAAAAATGTGTTTAACTATTGAATATAAGAATAACTCTACCATGTTTGTTGGCAATATAATACAATTTGTTAATGCGTAGCTAACAAAGTTAAATGATTTAAATGTACGGTTCAAAATGATAAAATAGAAAAAACAAGTATTTGATTTATTTTTTGATGTTTCAGATTCACCATTCGATTTACCACCAGAACCAATTGAACTACAACAGGCTGGTATGTTTTGGAGACTTAAATCAAATTTATATAGGTTATAAAATAGGAAAAACAAGTATTTGATTTTTTTTTTTATGTTTCAGTTCCACAGCCACTAGCACAACCACGACCACGCACCTCCACCAATACGAATACCAGCAGAACCACAATTAATTCCTTCGGATGGTAAGTTTTTGAGACTTAAATAAAATATATATAGGTTATAAAATAGGAAAAACAAGTATTTGATTTATTTTTTGATGTTTCAGTTCCACAAACACCACTACCATATCCACCTGGCAATTAAAATATGAACCTATTTAAAGTAAACCATTTTTATTTTTTTCATAATTATTTGCAATTTTAAAATCACAATTACTTTGAGACTAAAATAATTGATACCGGTAGAAGTTAATCCTAAGATAACTTAGAGAGACTACTATGAGAATACTTAATAATTTATTTTGGTAGCCTAACACTTAATTTTAATTAAAATGTATGTATAAGCTAATTATAAAAAAAAAATGATTTTTTTTCACAATCATTTAATTTTTTTTTTCAGCCCTACGCGTAACAACGATTAAACTTTACAACAAAGCTACAATATCCAAAATCCGTGTCCCATTCTGAAAAAAATATGCTTACTAAGTTGTGTATATTTTTTAATTTTTATATTTGTTCATCATAATAAACACAATAATTATTATTGTGTTTGAAACTTTAGTGTTTTTTCTAATAGCAATATAATATTCCAAATAAAGCATTTTGTTACCTTATCATATCAATTATATCATGTATATTACGCGTACCTATCTAGCAATAAAAATAATGTTCACCGAATAAGTAAACGTCTTGTATTTTATTATCTAGTCTATTCCAACTATTTGTTTTTACTGCTGCTTTGAATTTTTACAATAACAAGGTATATATTATGCGCAAAAAGAAGAAAAACAAAATGGGAACGCTATTAAGATAATCTTTTGTAAAACACATACCTAAGTAACGAAAATTCATATTGTGTAAATCCCTGCATTCTTTTGACGTTGTACAAAACTTGTGTACAAATACCTGAAAGTGTAATACTTGTTCGGTAGCCGAAAAAAATATACTAGGTTCTATTTACTTAAGCTTAAAATCATACGTTTGTTTTCAATGTAGAAAAATGCTTATCTAAAAATCCATTTAAAAAGAATTCAATGTATTAAAACAACTGTGCACTTAGCCCTTGAACAATACGCCTGTTTAGTGAAATCGGTAAACTTATGAAGTATTATTTTATGTTAGTCTGTAAGCATATAAAAGAATCTAAAAAATACAATTCGATAAATTCGTACAATGTTTTGACATTTTATCGACTTGCCTACCAATACAAAATAATGGAGAAAAAAAAAACAACTTTTTAAGATTTGAGTTGTTTTTGTTAAAATATACGCAATCTGCAAAAACACAGTTTTCCGGCAATTAAAAAAAAAAATTTTAGTACCGAATTTGTATTCCGTTTAATGTGTTATGAATACATATGTATTCTAACTACTGACAAATTATTATTTCTGGTTAAAGTTTTGTATAGGAATATTTTCCTAAACTATTTTGGCGTTTTTTTCGAAATTTGCCAAAATGAGATCACTTATCGTATTGTTGTTTTTAAACATAATAACAAAATAATCTGTTCAATGGGTTACTCGTGTAAAAACTTGATTATACACCGTATAGCAACATAAATATGTACTACAAACGCATTTGTCCATAAATTAAAAGTACATTGGTTAGTAAGAAACTTTAGTTACAGGTTTTTAAGAAAATTAAATACGATTAAAAAATATTTATATTCAATATCATGGTGTTTTCGATGTCAAGTTATATCATTAGTTTTCAACTAAAAAAATTTTAGTTTTTATTTAAGCGGTAAATTGTATACCCATAATGACTAAAACGCAAAGACAATTTCTGGAATTTACTTTTTTTAATAAATCTAACTAGTTTTCAAATAGATTAATCAAAAACTTTGATTCTTGCAGTTTAATTTTAAAAATATTTCTGGCTCTAGACGGCTTTTAGACTCTGTTTTTATTGGAGGGTGTTGCATAACCACCAGTAGAACCTACACATCAGCCTACAATTTCTTAGCTACATATCTTTATGTGTTTATGTATCATATTATTTTGTCCAAGAGTGATTTTAATATTTAATTACTTTTATAGTAATACTATAATAACGGTGAAATTGTCGATTTTATTGTGCCCCTTCCCTATTAATTGCCAACTCCACTATACTGATATTTTGAAATATTTTGGCTAGTCTAGCGTGTAATACTATTATAATTATCATATTTTATATTATTATATTATACATTGGTATACAATGCTACTGTGTAATTCTAAGCTGGTAATTATTGTGCATATAGCTACAAAACAAATAATTAAAATAATCTACATCATTGTAAAACCAATACCTATCTTTTACGCTCCGCATCAAAGCTGAAAACCGACTTATATGCTTTTATAATTAAGACAATCATATTTACAAAAATTACAAAAATTTATCCAACAGATATTATATTTTGTAATTACTTGTTTACAATGCAACAGGGATTGAGGAAAATCCCATTAATTTACTTCAGAAAATATGACTTTATCATAATAATATTTTTTTTCCATGAGTATTATTATTTTCCAAAAAACAAAGTGTTATGGTACTTAACATTCCAATACTTATAGTGTATTTTTAAAATGCATGACGATCTCTCGTACAATTTGCTCAGCGATATCGATAACATCTAAGATATTATCATTTGTTAATATTTACTTATTGTAATTATTATTGTTTTCGAAATATAATATTTGTATCGAGTATAAAATTATCCGGACAAAAAGACAAAATTGAAAGTGCAATAAAGTGGTTTTATTATATTATCCGTGTACACAGGAAAATATTTAATAACAATGTAAATACAATACATAAGAAAAAATTATTTTCATAATCGTGATTAAAACTATTAATTTTTAATGACATTATATTTTTTGAAAATTTAGATATTAGAAGACATACAAATGTATTAATGGTTTGTAATTCGAGCTAAAAAATCTGATTTCTTATTATTATAATTCTTTTCTTTGAGAAGATCCCAACTGAGATTATTAAATGAATAACCGTCAGCGTCACATTCCATAAGACTGCGATTGTCAATTGCGTATTTGGTTTCTGCTTTGTCTAGAGCTATTAGAATACACAATTCGTTTCGAATAATAGCAGATTTGATAAACGGTTTTTTATTTAATACGTTTAATAAACTCATCCGCACTCCTAATGAACGACACTTCTTTACATCTACGAATTTCAAATCCAAGTAAAAAATATCTCCTAAAAAAAAAAAAGTTTATTTTTCAAATTAGAGAAAACTACCAAACATCCCGCAAAAACTAAAATCCTCAATTTGTTTTATAATTAATTATTTTAGAAACTTTTATACTAAATAAGGTACTAATTGGTGAAAACTTTTACTATTTCGTTAATAGATATTAAGTAATTTATAAGAAAAAGAAATGGTTAAAATTAATTGACATGAAAATCAAAAGAGTTCTAGATTTAAAAAAACACGAACCAATTTGAAAATTAAAAGTCTAATCATAATGTTACTACTAAATGTATGTTGGGAAAAAGAGTTTTTTCAACCACTCATATTGTGAGGGATCTGTAAAAATATTATTAAAAAAAAAATGTATTGTATTTATTTCTGATATAAATGGATGTCAGTAATTATATCATTTTATTTTTTTATTAGTATTTGATATTTAAATATTTGAAAAAGTCAATAAAATTAGTAAAATCCTTGTACAAAAATGGATACATTTATAAAATGGTAAAAAAAGTCTAAATGAATATTTACTTATTACTGCATCCAATAATTCTGTTATAGCTATATTAATCATAGATCTTCTTTGATCACCCAATTCTGTCAGATTAGAAGACGTTAATTCGTCTAAATAATCAGTAAAAAAACAAGTAAATAGATGCTCATGATAAAACTGCATTAAATAATAAAGACCTATAATTTGCAAACTTTTGTATAACCTAGAATCAGTACCTATTTTCTGCTAAATTTCCAAATTTGTAAGGAATTTTGAGTATTTTAATATTTACTATATACTAACCTAAATAAATGCCATAAGCTCTTTTAGTGGAAACATTTTCTTTCTTTTCTTTTTTTAAGTGTAGTTACTGTGAATCATAATTCTTAAACAAATTTCTGAATACATAGGGTCTATTCTATTTCTTTAAAATAAACAGAACAATCACTAATAATCTCAAGGGACCCTTAAGCAACTATTACTCATTGCCGTTCTAATGCTGTAATTTCCTTGAAATTGCCGTGGACAACCCCCTGATGCTTTTTATTAATGCTTGAAACCTCATTGAGCATCTAGGTTTGCAGTTTGAAATGTGTCTTGGTAATAGGACTAGCAGGAAAGGTAGACTAACCAATTTTCTATCGCAAAGTTCAACGTTTTCCCTTATTGTGTTGAACTTGTACATTAGCAGTTTACTAAGATAAACCTACGAAAATTAGATGTATGTTTTTGATTACCTTCGTCTATGGCAGGTGAACATTTTTTACCTATAACCAAAATATAATGTATAAATAAATTAAACTGTTAAAAAAATAGTTTTTATTTTATTTGCAGTGTGATTCATTAAGGATAGTACAATCAATCTTTCTTTTTTTATTGGCTTCTACGGGCCATTTAGGTCCATTGCCGTTACAACCAGTTGCCTCGACCTATCTCTATTTTTAGCCAGTTCCTCTCCGTTTTTCACTCCTAACCTCAATGTATCTTTTGTGATTCTATCTTTTCACCGCTGTATAAGCGGTCCTCTTGGCTTTTTTTTGTCCGGTTTCCAACTTGTGGCCAACCCAATGGGGCCTTCAGACCACCACACATGTCCAGCTCATTCCAGCCTACTGCTCTTAAAGATTCCAATTATGTTTGTTTCACCATAAATTTCTTCTACTTCTCTGTTTGTTCTTAATATGAACTCCTCTTGAGCGCCTCCCTGTCTCAACCTCAAATCTCCTGACTCTTCTCCTCCGTACTTTACTTTGCATTTCGACTCATTTACACATGCTCGAATCATTCTTTTAACCTTTCTAGGTCCCCCTATTTAATCCACTACTTTCCATAGTCTTTCTCTATTCACTGAATCGTATGCATTCTCCAATCAGTAAATGGACATCTTTGTCAAACTCATAATTTTTTTCTGTTATCTGTTTGACGTCATGAATTTAGTCCAGTGTTGATATACCAGCTATGAAACCTGCTTGGTAATCTCCAACAATTTCCTTTATGTATTTCTGCATTAGCTTTATTGCATTGTTCATTAAACCTTGGTTCATGGCCTAATACTACTTCTGCTGATCCTTTTATTGCAGTTTCCATTTTTCCCAACAGTAATTATTTATATCCGTATTAAGATCTAAACTATCAAAGTACTCATTGATTTTTTCTTTGTTATCTTTGGTCTGATTAATTTTCAATCTTTCTTTGTTAATTTTCTTTGTACACTTTATTCTTTTTGATCTTTCTACCGATATTTTAAATTTGAGCTTGGTTCTTACTAGGAAGTGATCAGAGATCATACTGCTCCCCCTCATGCTTCTTACGTCATTTATGCTTAATCTGATTCGGTAGTCCACCATTTCATTGATTAAGAAAATCAATATCAATATTACTTTCCTAACCCCAAAATTCGATAAATATATTGACTCAATCTAACCAATCCGGTCAATACATTTTTAACAATCATGGAGGCACAAATCATAATAAAACCCAGCTTAGTCCAAACCAAGCTCAGTCTAAACCAATATAGTCGAAACCATGTATACTATAAATCAGTAGAAAAGATGTTAGCAATGTTAGGTCAAAACAACTTTTATAATTGAATATGGTTTCATAATAATCAAACCATTCGATAAGAATCTAAAAAAAGATGAAGGAGAGGAGCAGAGTTTATCATTACAGAATACCTGTTGAACTCCACATCGAAGCTAAAATTTAATTTTTGTTCTTATAAAATAATTAAAATTTGTATTTACCTATTACAGCTTCTATATCTGATTTCACTTGTGTCTGGTACCATAACTTATCTAAAATTCGAAACAAAAAAAATTTGGACGTACGTCGTTCATTGTGATAGAAACCATAATATGTAAGTACATGACTATTCTCATAATTTATGAAAAATTACCATTTTTTAAGACTACGACATAGTGTGTTTCTGAAATAAAAATTAAAACATTTTATATCTACTAAATATAAATAGTTATGTAGAAATATTACAATAATCAATTTATATGTTCATTATGTACTATGATTGAAATCAATATGTAAGTATATGATATTGTTTTGATATAAATTAATAATTAACGATTAAAAATGTACCATGCTGTATGATTTGGTCTTCTTCTGTTTCTGAAAAAAAAAATTATGTACCTTATGTATATCAAATAATTATAGGGAATTATTTTTATAATAAGTTTGAACACAATGTACATCATTTACTATGATTGAAACGAATATATTGTAATTCTTTGATTGTTCTCAATATGTAGGAATAAATAACTACTAAAAATTTACCTTCATCTACCTCTACGTCGTAACGTTGCGTTTCTGAAATTAAAATAGAAATTTAATATACAGTGTGTTTAGTATACAAGAAATACACTCTACCCTTACACCCGCTCTTAATTTTAAATTCTTTACACTTATTCTATCTAGAAGTTTTATTTATCGTTTATCGATTATTTAGGACCCAAAATGTAAGTTTATATTTATTTTCATTATAATATTTGAATACTTAACTACTACAAACTTACCATGCTTTACAGTTATGACTTTAAGTGTTTCTAAAATTAAAATAAAACATTTTTAATAAATGTTTAGTTTTCGTTATGCATGTTGATAGGTATCAGTACGTAAGTCTATAATTATTCTCAATAAACAGGGTGTTCAGTATTTCATGTAACACTTGAATTTTTCTTAATCAAAGCTAAATTTTAGAGTGGCGTAACTTTTAAAAATGTAATGGCTATGTAAACGGTTAATTTGTTTTTAAATTAAGAAAAAATTGCCAAAATATATGACTGGTGGCCAACCAATTTTAAGTTATTGGTGTTAAAAAAATAAAAGCTTGAAGATAAGGTGTTGAATAATTAAGTTGTTTCCATGCAAAACGTGTTATCTTCAAAAACTATTTTTTTCAGGAATAGAGATTTTCTATATTAAAAAAACTGAATAAGTTATATAATAGCATATGTTGAATATTTTTATGATTCAGGTTGATGATTAGAAAACAAAATGTTTGCGAAAAAAAAAAAAATATTTTTTCACCACTTTTTAAGTGATTTTAAAATATGATTTGGTGCAAACGTATTATTTCCAGACATAGTACTTTTTGAAAAACAAATTGTAATAATACGTTTAGGCAAAAAACAACGATTATAATCGATTTGTCGCTATTTTTACTGTAAGAACTGATGTCTAATTCAATTTTGTCAAAAATGGAGATTGCACGTTTTGAATAGAAACACCTCAATTCGAAAATTAAAATAACCCTTACACGCTATTCTTACGCCTGTTCTAAATGTTAAACTCTATAATCTCGGTCTATACCGAAGTTTGAAAAAATCGTTTGGTAAAAATTTGTTTGAAATTATTAGGCCTTACCTTGTACTTTTTATAAAGAATTAAAAACTAAAAATTTACCATGCTTAATGGCTACGTCTTCATGTGTTTCTGAAATTAAAATAATAACAGTTTATATCTAATAAATATAAAATAAATAAGTGGTAACATTTCTATAACAAACTTTAACGTACATCATTTATAATGATAAAAATTAATAATAAAGATAAGCAATTTTACTAGCCATATTTTCAAAAAGTTTATATATGATTGCGATTACCTATATTTTTTTCAGGTGCTTTTCTACCTATAACACAAATATAAAGTATAATATAATATACAGATTTTTGAATTTTTATCTGCAGGTTGATTCATTAAGGAGCGGCATCGAATTCTTTTAATATTTTGTTAATTTGTAGTGTTTTATTTTTAAAAAACATATTTGCTTATGTTGTTTTACACTATTATAAAATTACTAGACATATACCTTTTTTGGTGTTTTCTAGAGCTTTATAGCTTTTGTAACTTAAATAGTAACGTATTATATGTTAATTAACTATTTAAATTAATTATAATTTGTTGAAAGTAATGACTGATCGAATACTAGTTTGGATAACTTCTTTTAAAGTAATTTAAGTTTTACATTTAAAAGAAAGTGAGGGTAATTAGTAATTTTTATTTTAACGCATTAGACTACCACGTTTCACCTCACATAAGTAATTATCAAAATTTGGTCAGCGATTTGTCAAATTGTTCAGCAAATTATCCTCAACTTAAATTGTTAACTAAATACATTATACATTACCATTTAATTTTCAAATTTTTTTAAACTGGAGAAAAATAATCATCGAAGCAATTGAAGCAAAATACATCTAGACTTTTTTATTTTAGTAATCGATTATTTCTAATATGTGTAAAGAAATATTGTATAATGTTAATATATAACAATATAGTTTAATAATAATTGACCGTTTAAAAAGTTTATTTCGTATTCACATATATTACCCAGAAATTTTTTCAGCCAACCTGGCGAGGACCCTTCATCTAAAATTCCAAACAAATCATAATCATTCCTTTATAATTCATTAAGATGGAAATCAATATTTAAGTCTATTACTATTTTCAACTCATATGAATAATTAACCACGGAAATTTTCCCATGCTCTTTGGCTACATACTCTTGTGTTTATTAAATAAGAAAAACTAAATATACATGTTGTTCAGTATACATGAAATACACTCTCCCCTTACGTCCGTTCTTAGTTTTACACTCAGTGGATTTTCGTGTAAGAAAACATTTTTTTGGTTTACATTTGTTTGAAATTATTAGGCCCAGCCATATCCAGTATCAAAAAGTAAGTTGATATTTAGGAAAATGTTAATTTACGGCGCATGCGCCAAATAAAGAGAGTAATTATATTGAAATTTTTCCATAGAAAAATCGAATATTCTTACTATGATAGAAAAAAATGTGTAAGTCTATGGTTGTTTTCAATAAATATAAATAAAATACTACTAAAACATTACCATGAGTTTCATTTAAGACCTCAGGTGCATAATGATGTATGTTTTCTGTAACTTTTGTTTCTGAAATAAAATAAATACCATTTTTTACTTAATAAATATAAAACCTTATTAGAAATATTTCCATAATAAGAAAATTTTTACCTGGTACTACCAACATTAATGCTATTTCCACTGAAAGTAACATAAAATCAATGCATAATGTATTGTCATTGCATTTTTTTTATTTTTATAGAAATTATAAGACGAAAATCAATCATACATAATATGCTTTATGAATTTGGAGATAAATGTTAAGGTTGAGGTAAAAACAAGCAATATTAGCATTGTGTCATACTACGATTTTAAATACATTTTAAGATTTATTAGAATCATATGTCCATTTTAAAATATTTTCTTCTAATAGCATACTCCATCATTATTATTATTTTATTTACTATATGATTTTCATTACCCATATTATATTCTCGAGAAACAATGTTATTAATTACTGTCGTTAAATCACCTAGAATAAAGAAAAATGGATTGAGCTTTAAAAAAAATGGAAAATATTTACGCTAAAATACTTGTGTATTACGCTAATACTAACGTTAAAAAATAGTAGAAAAAAAATATTTAAAAAAAAAAGCCTTTACAGTGGGGTCTTGGCATAGTCTGGACGGGGAGGTCACAGGTTTACGGGAAATATTACAACTGAAAGTAATTCTATTACTTTCAAATAAACGTTTCACTACGAATCGGTGGTTATTATGTCCATACCAGTACAGTCCAAACCAAACACAGTGCAAACAGCACAGTAAGAAAGGTTTAAAGTGAGATGCAGTTTTACATTTAGTATCAAAGCGCTTCTTTAAAAGTGATTTTATCCAAGTAATCCTAGTCACTGTCTATATTGAATTATGTATGAATTCTAGTTATATTATAGAAACGATTTTTTTCAGTATCAATATTCGTGCTTTGATTTACATAAATTTAGTATCTAGATTAATAGCCATTTGCCAATCAGACAAACTTACTAAAATCATTACCTTTGTTTTAGTATTTAAATATACATTACCGGTTGGTTGCGGTGACTCTTGAATGCCGTCAATTATACTCAGGATGCATTTGTCTAGGAACAATTACATACATGCATATTTCAAGGCTTAAAATATTATTTTATTAAAAATAAAATGTTAACTTACTTGTTGCGTAAACCTCTCTTTTATAGTTTTTATCTTCTGTAAAAAAAATAGTTAAATGTTGAATTTTTTTTTTATAGCTTACTACTACGCCATGTAGTGTAAAATTAAAATAATCACCTAATTCTTCAGCTACCAAAACATTTACTAAAGTAAATGATATCAAAATACGTAAAAGTTGCATTTTTATCTGCAAAAATATTAATAAATATTAAAACCTTTTTTTTGTTAGACACAGTAGCCATTCAATTGCCAGCTTAAATGCATAGGTGAGATCCACAGCTGAGAAAATAGCTAGGATTTATGTCTCTTGCAATAATATTATAATGCCCGTGCAAGAGTGTGTTGTACGTCGTAAAACGAGAACTGGTTCAATCGGATTATTTTTACTTCGAGTGGAATAATTTTTACATTTCGGACATTTCATTTATTTTCAAATTTTCCAAAATTAATTTAATGAACTATTCAGCAATTATTAAATACCTTCAAAAAGACTAAAAAGTAAATAAAGTAGATTAAAAAATTAATCTAAAAATAACGTTTTTATGCGCCTTCAAAAGTATAAAATAACCCTCCGAGGGTCTTGATAACCAAATAGGACAGGTGAACTAGAAAAACGTGGGGCGCATCTTTACTACTTCACACGTCTGAATGTATAATAACATTCTCTTCTCATCAATAACTAACTCAAATCATAATTCCTGCACAATCATCTTTTCTCTTCTAAATAAAATAATACTTAATGACACGTCATGTAAAACTGAGCACCACATTATATTAAATGTTAAGCAAGTAGGAAGTTAACACAACAATTGAAGCAACCTACATAAAACAAACTTTGGAGAGAATAGCAATTAAGTCTTTTCAATTTGCAATGAAATTTAAGGCAAGTGGCACGGAAATCCATTAAATTTCATTTCCGATAAAAAGTCATACTATCACTTTCTGATCCGTTCGGTTAGAGAGACAGCATTATGAGAGACAACTTAATGCATTAGCATGAAAGCTTAGGTTTTAATATCTAAGTAGAAAGATGCGCCCCACGTTTTTCTAGTTCACCTGTCCTATTTGGTTATCAACCAAACCCCAGAGGGTTATTTTATACTTTTGAAGGCGCATAAAAACGTTATTTTTAGATTAATTTTTTAATCTACTTAGTTATTTTGTTCTTTTTTGTTTTCGTATATACGTATCCATATATTTAAATGTACAATGTTATATAATGAATATACATATTATTATACATATATTTATATACAGATATTTTACATATACATAATATTATTACAATATTATATAATAAAATCCGTCCATTTCGTCTGTAAGCGGTGATTACATTAGTAAAGGCTGCATGGGCACTAATAAATTTATCAAATAATGTTTTATAATGTAAGTTCTTTTGCAATTGAACTTTAGTTTAATATTTGTGTGTGACACATACATTTCATAATACTTAACTCAATGAATTTGGACTTTGTTGAATAGGGCCCACGCTTTTCTTTTTAGTCAAAAATTAAAGATGTTTAACATTATTTAAATTTGTAGTTAATTTTCCGTTGTTTTCAAAGTAATTGACATTTTAAATAAAATATGCTACAATTGATTGGTAAATTGTTCTTGTTATAAAATTATTTTTTACTTTTTAATTCACTTTTTACTATTTTTTTTGTTTTTTAGAAAAGCATGTTTTTAAAGAAGATTTTTTAAATTAATTTATTTTCCTTTTGGTTTCGACACGGGTTTGAAAATAATTGAACTTTATTTTAAAAATGTATAGCATATGGTATTTTTAGGTTGAAAAATTGCGATTAAATGTTACTGCTAGTCTGAAGCCAAAATTACAAAAATAAAAATTTCTGATTAAAATATAATTAAGGCGTACTTACAATATTTGATGTTTCTAAAATTAATAATTAATAAAATGACTAAAATTATTGTAAAACGATTTATAGCAACTTCAAGTCAAAAATCAAATCGAGTGGTTTTTTTAACACTTCTATTATGTCGGCCGATACGGTAAGATCTATAAACGCATTTCGCAGAGTTGCTTATATACATGTTTTTGACTTGGAATTTTTTTCGCATCGTGTTTACTTATTTACATTACGCTGACATAGTTTATCTTCTATTGTTGTTTAAACATTTAGTTGCAAAATTTATGTTTTTCTTTTATTGATTCAAAGGGTAACTGCGTCGACTAAATAGGATTACAGAAATATGAAAATCATATTTTATGAAATTAAATTAAAAATATTTAAATCCCAACATTACTACAATTTGATTTTGAGAACTAGTTCTTGAAAACAAAATTCTCTCTCATAGAAGATTTATAATTAGAAAGATAATTTTTTAAACATTAGCTATACTTTGAGTTTTGACATAATTTGATAATTGATTTTAATAATATAAAATCCGTATCCCGTTTTTATGTAATTGATAACACAATCATTGATTAGACTAGATGTGGGATAGGTAAAGTGGGATGACACCACTTTACCAAAAACCATGTTATTCCATGGTTCACTTTTCTTAATCTACATTGTTTTCCAGAGACCATTTTTTCTGTTAACCACTTATTCCATATGAAATATTGGGTCGTTAGTTTTTACACTTACAACATAATTTCCAACTTTTAAATTTCCTATAGAAAATATATTTGTTGGAAAAAGTAGATGTAAGGCTTATGTGTCTTTTGGATATTTCATACTTTGAACAATTAGATAATTAGTAATATAAATTTTATAACAATTTATCTATTGTCGTTTTTTCCCCATTTAAATAGTTATCTCATGTTGGATTACATTTTGAAATCATTTTTTGCGAATTCATAGTCATAAACATGGGCAGATGTACGCTTCTCAGCGTGGGCTTTAAAGCTTCGGCGCTCACTAAATCCTAAATTTAACTGCTAATTATTATACAGCCATAGCCGTCCAAAATTTACATTTATTCATTCATAATTCACTTTAATCATATTTCATATTGCATATAACAGAAAACCGTTAGACTTAATTTTTTTAATATTTAATATTAGGTGATTATTAGCGTCTTGAATGATGTATTCATACATTATCAGAGCATTTTTCTTAACCCCATCTACCTTATACGTTGTACATTAAATGAAAACCGTACATCGCCGGACTATGTAGGTTCATCATTATGGGACCTACTCTTCATATCATATATTAAGTAAAATGTGCAAAAAATTTATTAACAAGAAAAAAAGTAATTACTTTTTAGTTTAGATTTTTAGATTTAGTTTAAACTAAATCCATGGATTATACGACGTGGCTTAATTCAATCAGAACTAAGAGGACAATTTTTAATAAAACGAAAATGCAACAATTCATTGTAATATGTAATAAAGTATAGGGATTTTTTGAATAAGCTAATGTATATAGCAAAAAACATGTGTTATGGTACTAAAATTATTAATCCACGAAATAGCTTTAAAATAGTTTGGAGTCTAATCAATATTATATTATATTATAGAGAAATAGAAATTAGAAAAAAGTTTTTCAACCGAGTCTGCAACCACGATATAGCAATTTCACGTCTCGTTGAAGTACCGAATAAATTTAGAGTAGTGGTGGAATTATAGATAATGAAATAGTATAATAACAAGCTAGTATCTAAGGTGGCTAGTAAACATATCAAGTTTCTGGCTTATATTTTAGTGATTTTATCATATCTGGCCTAAAACAATTCATAAGAAATATGACCTGTTAAATTACATTGAATTTATTTTTCAGTTAAAATTTGATCGTTGTGATTATATAGTATAGTATAGTATAGTATATTAATAATTTCAACCATTGCATCAGCCCCTAACCTAATCTAGCCGGCTGTTTTTTTAAATTGTTCTCAATTGGCAATGTAAAATATAAACAGATATTTTATCGAGCGTTTCAATTGAAAATCTATTCATTTCCTGTCAAACGAAATAGTTTTTGTGTTTTTTGCAGTTGTTGTTGTTGTTGTAATTGTTCTTATTTGTACAATTTTTTCGTATACGAAAATATTTCACTGAAAAACAACTTGTTTTTTTTGTTCCATGTAGGTCAGTACTATTAGTTTTTATAACTTTATGCGAATTGTTATTTTCAATATTCCACAGTATTTTTTGTCCCTGCATAATATTTTTCTGTTTGAATACATATAAAAGCAATTTTCATAGATCAAATAGATTTACACAATACAGTATACCTTGGTAACCTATACTTTAAGTATAATTTTAATTTATAAAACTAAAAACAAAGAAAAAAGATTAATTAATCCCACTATTTTTCAAAACAAAATATATGCTTTGCTTAAAAGTTAATTTAATATAATATGAGTCAGCGCTTAATTATCAAAATGTAATCTATAATACGTGATAATTATTACGAAGCGATTTAAAATTATATATATATTTTTTTATTAATTGAATACAGGATGATCATATCGTGAACTATTGTATATTATTTTTAAATAATGTGATTTAAATTTTTCACCATTTTGTTTTTTTTTTGTTTTACCCCTCTCCAAAACTAATTATTTTTCTATAAACTTATGTAACTTAAATGGTAAAATTATATATCACTAAATTTTTAAAGGAAGGATATTATACTAAAAGAGCATTTTTCAGCCGATTTTGCAACCACAAAATATAAAATTACACACGGAAAACCCCGAAATTTCAACAACCCTCCCTCCTCTTGGGAAAAAGGCTGAATGTTTTTAAAACTTGTTTGGCGCAATTTTAAGATTTAACAATTAACAAATGAAATTAATTTCAAATTTGTGTGGAATTTAAACAGTTTCCAATAGAAAAGCTAGAATTTTTTTCTTTATTTCATTTTTTGAAGCAAAGTTTTAGGGATTTAGGTCGGGAAAATTAGACCGGAAGTATATTATCTAGAATGTAACTATAACATATACAATTTTCTCAAAAAAAAACTGTGATCAAACCTTTTTTATATTAAGAAAAACCCCCCCAAAAAAGGGGAAAATATCACTTTTACCGTAGTCAATTTCCAGGTCGCTATGTGTGAGTGAGTAAATAGACAGTGACAATATTTCATTATATTGTTAACAACGATAAATGGGTTATTATAACAATACATTTATATAGAGAGAACCTATTTTATATTTGTGACCAATTTATAAAGATAACGTAATGTTTAAACTTTGCTTTCTTTTTTACTTTTGTTCAACTCCTTGTGGAAGCAATTCCTTTAATGTGTAAAGCATATTGTAGTATGTTCAGTATGTAATCATATAATTTCGAGAAAAAGAGTCGGATCTAGTTGAAATTTATTAGGAATATTTATTTGGTACGCCCGCACACGTCAGTTGTATCAAATTTAAATTATACCCACGTCACACCCCCTTGGGGGTCAAGTTTTTTTGTTTTTTTAGCCGTAATTTTAGGACCTTCAAGTTGAAAATTTGCCAGTATTTAGATCTCATATGTATCCATAACATATTAAACGGAACCCCTAATTTGTTGAAAATTGTCCTCCATCTTTTATGGTCTCTGCCGTTTTAAATATTTTCAATATTTTTATAATTTACAATATTATAAAATACTAAACATTAACCTTTTTTTATTATTTTCCATAAGCCTATCAACTTTTAACAACTTAAATAGTAACTTGTGTACATATTTAATTTACTATTTAGACTGAGAATTATTTTCTGAATAGTATACCGGTCGATAACCAGTTTTGGCTAATTACTTTGAGAGTTGTTAAACATTAAAATTTAGGACGGGAGGAAGAGTGGAGTGAAGTATTATTTTTTCTGCTGGCACTACGCTTCTGTACAAATACTGAGCTGTGAAAAAAAATGGAAAATGGAAATGTTTAGTAATAGTTTTATAATATTGTAAAATAACACCAACTTAAGTGTATCCAATTATTATAAAAGCTACAAAAATGCTATTATTCTAAGATAAAACTAGTGTCCCGTCCTTAATGAATCAATCAATTTTCTAGAGTATTTATGATTTTTCGAAAATAGTAGAATAACATGTTTTTGTAATATACTCGAAGGTACACGTGTATTGGGTGTTTGCTTTACAACGATTTATCATTTTGTTTTCTTTATCGATGTGCAAAATGTAGTCATAAGAAACGAATTTAGCAAAATAACGACCGGAAAGGCATGAAACTTTTTCTAAGGGTCTAAAAAGTTCTTTTAATTCCTGGCGTGCAAATTGTAAAATGTATTATCTAAATTTCCTTTTTTGATGTAATGGTATATCAGATAAAAATTGTCTTTATCATAATTTAATAGAGAATAGATTAGATGAAAAAAAGGTTTAAGGGAACAAATGCCTTCGTGTATGGCCAGACATGAATTGACGTTAAACACAACCAACGTTTCTGTAATAAATTTCTTGGTTTTTTCGGTTTAAAAAAATATAATACTACTACAGTTTTTTATACTTAAGGATAGTAAATCAAGACTGTCTCATTTCGGTTTGAAGCGTTTTAACTTTCAACTTGATAATAATTCTTAACCAGATGACACTGGTGAAATAATAACAAACTGCCACATCTTGTTTTGTAGCAATATATTGATAATCTAAAAAGAAAAACAAAATTGCCACATTACTCATTCTGGCTTACAAAATTTGACAGTTTGGTTTGTTAAAATCTATTGCTAAATAGCCGTAACCTCAAATTGTGGTGTCTGGCTGAGATTTTACTAAGTAGCTTGAAATTAAAATAACAAGCACCGGGTAACAAAAAAATAATTGAAAAGTATTAAAATTAACCATTTGGGAGCAGGTTCAATCTTTAGGTTGTATTTTCTCAGAACTTGTGTTGTGGCAGTTATGCTCCAAGGGTGTGACATGATTCCTACTAATTTATGGAATAGTTATTGGTTAATTTTAAGTGCATTGTCTTTACAGTGCTTTTATCAATACCTATTTATATTTTTAATATATAAAATGTACTATCGGTGGTAATATCACATTAACAAATTTATGCATTTTTTCCCAAAGTGATTTTATCAACTAGGAATTGTTTTTGTGATTAGTTTGCACTGTGGTTTGTTTGATTATCAAACCGCAAAAAAACAAAATTTAGGACAAAGTGATACTAATTATAGATTTTATTATAG
>NW_026096558.1:0-11257 GCF_023614345.1 Adelges cooleyi
ACCAGTACAGTGGGGTCGGGGCATAGTGGGGACGGAGCATAGTGGGGACGGGGAGGTCACAGGTTTATAGGAATTTTTAAATCTGAAAGTGATAAAATCACTTTCGAAAAAACGCTTCGATGCAAATCGGTAGTTAGTATTTTCAAGGCAGTACAATCTAAACCAAGCACAGTGTAAGCTAGGAAAGTTAGAAAGTAATAAATTGAATCGGCCATTTCAAAAACGACTTAGGTCACCGATTTTTCAAAACTGTCTTTTTATTAAATGTAATAATTATATACTTAGCTACGTATTCTGTGTGAAAACTCAATTTGTCAGACTCATATTTAATACAAATGTTGAGTACAAGAAATTTGAATCACTGCAAAATATATTTATGAAGTTTCTTGTGGCTAGTGTAATATTTCAAATTTGTGACTTGTGTCGTTTTTTAAATGACTGATAAAATTACAAAATAGAAGCATCAAAGCGTTAATTTGAAAGTGATTTTATCCGAGAGGACTAGTATAGTAGAGTATTGGCATAATGTAATCAAAGCAATGAGGAAACGGAGAGGTCACAGGTCTACAAGAATTATTATAAATAAAAGTGATAAAATTGAATAAAATCGCTTTCAAATTAACGCTTTGATGCTTCTATTTTGTAATTTTATCAGTCATTTAAAAAACGACACAAGTCACAAATTTGAAATATTACACTAGCCACAAGAAACTTCATAAATATATTTTGCAGTGATTCAAATTTCTTGTACTCAACATTTGTATTAAATATGAGTCTGACAAATTGAGTTTTCACACAGAATACGTAGCTAAGTATATAATTATTACATTTGATAAAAAGACAGTTTTGAAAAATCGGTGACCTAAGTCGTTTTTGAAATGGCCGATTCAATTTATTACTTTCTAACTTTCCTAGCTTACACTGTGCTTGGTTTAGATTGTACTGCCTTGAAAATACTAACTACCGATTTGCATCGAAGCGTTTTTTCGAAAGTGATTTTATCACTTTCAGATTTAAAAATTCCTATAAACCTGTGACCTCCCCGTCCCCACTATGCTCCGTCCCCACTATGCCCCGACCCCACTGTACTGGTTTTTTTTTTTAAATTAATTTACAACAAATTTATGAATATTCAGGTTTTCTTCGTGAGAAGTTTGAAATAGGTTTAATAGAAATAAAAGTAGAAAAGAAGATAATATTTATTGTGACCAAGGTGGAAGAAGGAAAATGAAATAGTGATTTTCTGGGCAAGTCAAGATAATCATTATTGGTTATAAATTATTATTTATACTTTTTAGTTACAAAAGGGAGAGGTGAGAGCAATTTTTTTGTTGGCTATCTGATGAACGCCGACCTGGACAGATATTAAATTTCAATAATTTCAAGAAAAGATGTACTGAAAATGTATAGGTAAGCAATTTTTACTAATAATAATTGTTTTATGCACTTGAATGTGCACTTGTGAGATTAGGTCAGAGGAAACCCGATTTTTAAAAGAAGAATACCAGGAAAATGAAAGGAAGAGTTCACTTTTTTTTTACAATATGTAAATAAAAATAATAATACTCGGAACGACAGCGGATTGACACTCCGGATCAATTTTAAATCAATAACTGATAATCGAATTATCGAATACTGACTGGCAACTACCTACAAATGTCATCACCCCCCGACCTCTCTCTCACACTCCATGACCGGCTCGGGCCGATAAGGGGTTTTTCGTTCCCACCTGTATCGTGTACATAAGACGGTGGACAGTTGATAACGCGATCGGGCGTTTATATGGTCACGATCGAATATTATTTTGTCTCGAAAATTGATAATTACAACAACTATACACTATAGTATAAACAACTCATGTTATCATTTCTCACGTAATGGCTGCCAATTAAAATTAAATTAGTTACTTAAATTAAATTCAGTCATTCCGCAAAAAGTTCAAGTCCAAATCGATTTTATATCAACTGTGACTTAATAAAATCCACACCCAGTTAGTTATATTCTGTTGACAAATTGTTTTTTATTAAATAATGAAAATTGATAAAATAAACATCAACTACGTCATAAAAGTTTTATACAGCGCAATACAAGTTACAACCAGAATAAAAACTAGCGTTTTTGTAGAGATTTGAAAATACTATTTGAAACGACATACAATATTTTCTATCATAACTGATTTCATAATTCATTACGGAGCAGATAAGAGCGCGCATCAATATGCCGTTCGTACATACGATGATGCCAAAAGAACAAAAAATTATACTTTTTTTTTTCGTTTCTCACATCTGGTAGAGTGCGTTTGTACTTAAAAAAAAAAAAAAAAAAATTGATTTTAAGTGTTTTTTGTTAAAATATACGCAATCTGCGAAAACACAGTTTTCCGGCTATTAAAAAAAAACTGTAGTGCCGAATTATTTTTCCGTTTAATATGTTATAGATACATATGAGTTCCAACTACTGGCAAATTTTCAACCCAAAGGTCTTAAAATTACGGCTAAAAACCCCGAAAAACAAAAAAACCTGTACCCCCCCTAGGGGGGTGGGCATTGGGTTAAATTCAAATTTGATATAACTGACGTGCGCGGGCATACTAAATAAATATTTCTTATAAATTTCAACTCGATCCGACTCTTTTTCTCGAAGCTATAGCCAGTAAAAGTTCTAACTTAAAAACTCGTACGGTTTTTTTTTTGTTTTTTCAACTTTCGCCTGTGACGAGTTAAACTTTTTCAACTTTTACCCCCCCAAAGTACCAACTAGATGAAAATTGCGATTTATAGAGTTGCTATTCAAAGGAATTGGTCCAGTATTAAAGAAGTTACAGTGTATACAGATAAAAAAAAAACATACATCAGAGTAAAACCAATACCTTCTCGCTTTGCATCGAAGCTAAAAATGAAGTCCATACTTCTTTCATTATAAGCGATAAAGGCAAAACTTTTTTACGTATTGAAAAATATAGTAAAATACTTACCTCAAAGTTTAGGGGAAAAACATTTTCCTAGAAAATGAGTCTTACGTCGTTCTGTATTACATATTGTGGTAGGCGATTTTATTTCGTTTAAACTTTTTCATACTTCAATCAATATAGCGTAATTGCTTATTTCCCCTACTGTGCTAACATTTTACTACGATGACAGTTTATTTCAATTTCAATTGTCAACAATGGAAAAGCTATTACTGAATATCAGTGGAAATGACATATTTTCTTCTTATAAAAGTATTTCATTTTCGTATTACCTACTGTATGACTATTAGCTCTACACGGTGACTTAAAATTGTTGATACAACTTGGTTTTATCCCTATCGGCCACAGCTATACTGTCAATGTATATAAATGTACTTTGAGAAGTGATTTCCGCTTGTGCACTCCAGGCGGTTTCTATATTCGGCGTTTGACAGCCATCTACGCGAATAAGAATTTTCTTTCAGTGTGAACCCGGAATGGCTATTTCAGGAGAGACCGAACTCGGATGTTAGAATACTAATATACCGTTTTTGTGGGAACTTCCTTTTTTGTACTATTATTAGGGCCTATAAGTTAAGACCGCTACGTGTTTAAAATATGTAATTGTATATATATATATATACAATTAACCTAACCTATTTATTTGTTATGAATATATATATATATATATATATATAGATATATTCATAACAAATAAATAACTACAAGGTTACAAGGTTACTACTCCCTTTTGAAAATTATAAAAACAATTTTAAATGTTCCAAATTTAACTTTAAACTGCTGTAAGTTCTTGGAAAGTTGTCAGGTTAAGTATATTAACTAAAAAGTTACAATTTTACTACTTTTATATAAGCAAACCAACTATGACCGAGCTGTACTCCAAAATATTGTTCGATTTTTTTTTTATGCCGAATGTGTTTTACAATTTAATAAAAAAACATTTCAATGAACTTCCAGTAGTACAGCTCAATAAATACCTTAGATAAAAAAATACAAACAGTTAAAGCCAGTTAAGAACGTTTACTCTGCGCTACGGAAGTTGTTTTAAATTTATAATTCACCATTAAATCGCGTTTTTTCAACTTTTATTGAATTTTTCAAATGATATTTCTAATAGCATTTAGTTTTTAGTAAACTATAGTTAGCTTTTATTTGCTTATTTTGGTTTCCTCTACATGAAATTTAAAACAATCGTAAGTGCTTCTGGATGAATTTTTTACGATTTCACCTTTTCTTAATTTTTTTAATTAAACTTTTTTATAGTATTTGTTAAAGTTATGATATAAAAAAAGATCAATATTACCTAAGGTATTCGTGGTTTCAATAATAACTAAATATATTTCTCTTAAACATTGTTTAAAGTCTAACTCTGCACCTTCTATTAATTATTAGAGCTGTTCATCAGTAGTTCTGTTTGTACAACTCTCTTAAATCGCAATATCCAAATCAAATGCATTAGATTGGTAATTAGTTTTCACTGTTAATATTATATTATGGCAAAGCTTACATCTTTCTTTTATGTACTAAATATTTTATATAGTTGGTTAATTTGTTATGGTTTTTCGTTTTGCATAGCACATGGAATCGACAGTGATGTAACACAAATTCATAGTAAATATTCTAATTTTAAACAAAGCTGTTTTGGGTTTTTAAAATGAAATTTAATAATAAAAATTATTGTATTTGTATTTATTTTTAATTAGGTATGAAATATTTATGGTCTATAATACAAAAAAAAATTGTATAGAAAATAAAAAATTGGTATATATTTTTATAAAAGTATGAAACACTCGTCACTCGCACTGTATAGTGAGTTTTATTTTTTATAAATATATTATTTTTTATTTGATCTGACAATTTGTCGTTATTTATCCCCTTTAATACTTTTTTCCCCGTAACAAGCTTGAATCTCATTACCAATTCCGCCCTAATGTTTACATGGTAAATGCATTTTTTTACTGCTCTTTGATTATTAGGCAAAGGCGTATAATTGAACTTATACTAATTCAATATTTGATACACCCTTATACAATTAAGACGCGACTGCAATCGACCGTAATGTGTATGCCTCGTTTGTGATACCCAATAAAAGTGTATAATGCTTTAATTGTATAAACGCCGTAGACCTCTAACACCTGAATAAACTTTTTAAAAAATGTCTACAGACAAACAGTCAACAGAGCAATAATTGAACGACTGACGAATCTGAAAATGCATTAAAAGATGTACAAATAATAGGATTTCGGATTCGGAGTTAAAAGGACGTTTTACAACCTAATTATTAAAAAGTTTGATGTACTCGTAGGTAATTTTTTGTCCAGACTAAATTTATTTGTACAATCAGTTATTTTATCAGACCATCAACAACGTTCGTTAATAACTACATTATTTGTACCAAAATATATCCACGCAGATTGCGTTTTACTGGGACTATGATAGTCTTAGACCAAAAACGATTTTTAAATCAAAAGATAATCACATTCAGCAAGGATTTTTTTTCTAAAAATCAAATGTGATAGTATCTCTTTAATATCATTTGTTTTCGGTTACATATTAGATATTTTCCCACACGCCAACAATAGAACGATTAAACGCTTTCTGCGTAGTTAAGTTTTTACGCTATAAAATTGAATGCATAATATTATCTAATGTAATCTTGTATAAACAACCAATATTAAATCATTTATATGTTGAACATAATTAAGAAAAATTTGCAAATATCAATTGAAAATCGTTGTTATTAGCTATAAGTTAATTATCTATGAAGGCTTAAAATATAGTTTATTATAATACAATTAAAGTATATATTTATTTATTATGTATAAAGGTAAATACTATCTTGTGCAAATTCAATGAATAAAATTAAGCGCATGTACATATAGGTTTATACTTATTTTTAACTTTATTTTTAGATACATTAAAAAACGTTTTGACAGTTTATTAGCGGAGATTAGGGGAGGGAGCCTTGGGATTCTAAAATATTTGAAGCTTAAAATTAGTGCTACATTTATTTATTTTTCAACAAATTTCTCACTAAGAAATAAATGTAGGTATTTTGAAAAGCACTATTTTTAAGTTTGTAGTTTTCCAAAAAAGTATCATAGTTCGATTAAGACACTTCCAGCTTTCTGAACACGTTAATTAAATAAAACGTATTTCAATATATTACTATTATTTTATTATTCATATTATTATTCGTATAGTGTATATTGTACACGTATTCAATAAAATATCATTACACAAACAGTTTTAACTTAATCATATTTGACTAAAAATGTATAGATGAGGAGAATTTCCACAAAAAGTAATTACCACCTCTCAGATAAGGGCGTCCGCAGGGGGGGGGGCAAGTAGGGGCAGTTTAAATTAAAAAATTACATTTTTTTTTACTGAAAGCCTGATATAATAATAATAACAAGTACCAAACAAAATATAATAATAATCATAGATAAAGAATAACGTCGTACAGATATAATATACGTCCGTCTACCTGCGTTAATTCGTTTATAGTATACAGGATGATATTCCAATGGAATGAAACGCATATATATTTTAAATAAACGTTAAACGTTATGTGTTAGTGTTAATAAAAACAGCACATCGCTGTCCGTCTACCTGCGTTAATTCGTTTATAGTATACAGGATGACCCACAAAGATTTGACAAATGAAATAACTTTTGTTCTAGTGAATATTTTTGAGATTTTTTATTTTTAATAATTTATACTCATTTGCGCTATAAGCACCGTGGTTTTTATTGCACTTACCTGTTTTATTTTTTTTAATAGTTTTTTAAAATTTTTTATTACATAATTTTATTTTTTTTCAAGATAGCCATTTTGTTCAAAATAATTTTTAAAAAAGGATTGGTAAAAAAAATTTGTATTTTTATTCATCCGTTCAAAAGGTATATTCATTTGAAAGTGAGGATGACTGATGACGGGAGGTGGATAATAAAAGATAAGAATTTTGAGTAATATTATAGCAGGTATAATTTAGACTACAGCTGAATTATCAAAACAAATTAACAAATCATTATCAAATCATATTAACAAATTTTGACATTGGCCCTTCTTGCACCAAGCCACAGAATTGTTAAACATAAAATTAATTTTAATTATTATATTTATTATTATTATTTAGTTATTAATAATGTTTTCCTAATGAATATTGTTTTGCTTAACCTACAGAATTGGGGCATAACTGTATTGCATTTTTTTATTTCAGTACGATTATCCCGGTTCATTTGTCACCTGGATGCAATAGTTCAGAAGAGTGGAAAACGCTATAAAAGTAATAACATTTTCAATTATAACTATTTTTACAAATCAACGCATACAAATATTATTAATCATAAATATTATGTTTTTTATTTAGGTATTATTAAGATCAATGAAATTACAGCAGATGAACTAAACTAGATATCAATTTAAAACTAGAAGTTACAAAATTAAACAACTTGGCAATATCAAATATGGTTTACGAAAACGATGTACGTAATAAGTATTTACAACAAATTTTTACAAAATTATTCGTTAGACATAAAGATACTTTTTTTTGGAAAATATGAATAATTTCTATATAAATATTTTTGCTAAACTTAACGGTTATAAATTTCAGAATAATGAACATTTTATTTATAAGAAGCATCATTTTTTTTGTAAAAAAAAAACTAAATTTTTTTTTAAATCGAAACACCTATTTTTTATTTGATTAATACGTAGAAAATAATAATCGTGTTAAAATATCGACACATTGATTTTTAGTTTTTATTATTCGGTTCGCTGCTTTGTAAAGATTAGTAACACGATATTTTTACCCAAACGAATTGTGTATGTACGCTATGACCGATAAGACCGATGACCAGACATATAAATTAAAACTATAATAAATTAAAAACTAAGGTGTTAATTAACTACACAAAAAACGAGCCGGATGGTCGATGAAGGATATCACGCCTTAAATGATGGAATACCTCCTATAATGGTGTTTTATTATTTAATCTGCAATAAGTGATTATATATATGAACTGAAAGAAAAATCATACAGTTCACGCAGGCAAAATAATTATTCAGATTATTTTTTAAACCATTTTCAGCAATATTCTAATAAATCATTTTGTTTTATATATATTTTTTTAAATAAATGGCTTCAACGTCTTAGACCATTAGCAATTATACAATTAGGTAATTTTAAATTAATAATATTGGTTAGCAAGAAATAATGTTGTCGAGGTTATTTTATAATTTGAACTACTTTATTCCTTCAATATTGATTTTCGTAGTATTCTTAAACTTGAAATTTTAATTATCGTAGTCGTTGTCGAGGGGGATGGTACTTCGCAACGATCAATCGCCGGCGGCTCACCCAAGATGCCACAGCACGGGACTAGCGAGTGAAAAGCCTTTTTACAATTTATCAAGAGCTCTAAACTTCGCGTTACACCTAATATATATATATATATAGTTTTCTATTAATTAACAATCACCCGTAAAATCAGTATTACACAATTGCAGGGGCGTATATAAGAGGCGGGGGGCGATCGCCACCCCCTGGATATATACTTTCTATGTTATGTAGTTAAACTAGGCCCCGACACTGATAAAAAAGAACTCTGGGAAGATACTTATCACACATACACGAAGCGGCCATCTTCTCAAATAATTATCAGTAGAGTATAAAATCTATACATAATTATTATTAGTTGTGTATAGATATAATTTATAATAGTAAGTTTAGAATATGGCCGCCACGTTTTTGCTTACATTGAAACTGTCCTTTCTGATTTTATTTATTCTGTTGGCAAACTACAGTAGTTTATAACAATACCATTATTTATTATTAAAACTATTGTTTAAGTTATTTGTCTCTTTTTATTTTAAATGTTGTAGAACATTTTGCTTTAACGATTCTCAGTTTTTGATAACAACTATTATTATTATTATTGTTTTATTAAAAATATAATTACAATTTTTTAAATAATGACTTGGCGCCAAAAAATGTCAATGTTCGCTTAAGTCTCATAAATTTGTGTTTAAATGCAGATAGATATGCAGTGATCAATAATTTATATGACAGTAGTTTATGTGACATTGACGTCTTGTACAATTTTTTCTTCTATTCTCCCCCTCCCCCATGGGTTAAAGTAAATACGCCTCTGCACTTTCGTTAAGAGATAAACTTCGACAACCTTTATTTAAATACAAACCGTCTGAAACACGACTTGCCAAAGAAAAACAGTAAATAAGTCAGACTTGTAGTTTACAATTCTTCTTCTTCTATTGCGTGGTCGATCACCATTTCAATTTCACGATCCTACTAGAATTTCATGATCTCTCTTCTTCGTCTTGTTATTTAACCCAGCGGCCCGAAGGTACAGCAAATAACGGGCATCTTTCTATATCGGTCCACAACCACACGTTTGGTCATCCTGGATATCCCATTCAGCTAGGTTTTACTTTCCCTACCGACGCCTGCTCTTATTCTATTTTACGTCTTCCATTATACATACGAAGGACTTGGTTTTTTGACAGTGTGTGTTCTAAATATGACTTGCATCCAAATATGCACCCCTAGCACACAGGTTGTGACTGTGTTGTAATATTTCACCATTTTGCTAAATGTGTAGGCTACATTTTGCTTATCGACTTTTAAGGTGAAAGGTACATAATTGCGTATTCGAAGAGTCCGGTTTTGGTCGGGTTTTTCGGTAGCGCAGTTTTACAATAAATATAGAGTGTTCCGTAAAAGACGCCGGTTTTAAAAATGTAATAACTCATTAATTTTTTTACGACAAAGATCATATTTTATATTTTTACATTCAGTATGTGTTTCGATTTAATAATAATGAAATGCTACATATGCATTATGTCCTCCTTCGTTTAGTCTACACGAATTAATTCTGTCGATGAAGTTCACGATCACTTTTTGACACATCTCTTCATCGATTTTATCAATTACACGCCGAAGCTCTTGTTGAAGTCCCTGAACAGATCAAGGTCTGTTGACGTGAACAAGAGATATCACATACCCCCAGAGAAAATAATTACATAGTGTAAGATCATGGCCACGGTAATGACAATAACAAAAACTAGACGTAGTACCGATGTAATAAATATAGGGGCTTAAGAAAATATACCCTTGAAATACATATTTACTGTAAAATTAAAATGTTTGTTGTTATAGCAGTACTATGGGAATCAGACTGAAAGCTGGTATATCGATGAAGATAATGATGAATTAAATTTTATACCCTATTTCTGGTTTGGAAACGCCATGTCTGTGAATACATTAATTGGATTTTATACAAACATAAGCTTGTTCTACGTATACTCGAGGTAAAAAAAATCAAATAATTTTCAAAAACTATATTATTATAATATTTGGTATACTAGTAAAAGGAACATTTTATTTCTTACAATTATGTGGCATACTATAGACCTCCAGGCTCCATCCTTTTGCGTAAATCAAACTTATGTAGCTAATAAAGAAAAAAGTAGATATTCATGTCTGTATTGCCTTAACCTAATATTACTTGTGTGTCAAGCTGTTAACCCTGTTAAACGTAAAAGTTACTGTAATTTCAGTCGGAATCAAATCCATTACTATTTGTCAACATCGTTATTTTCAAAACCGCAGACACCTGTGGCATTTATAAACAATTTCCTTAACAGTGCTGCGAAAATGTTCAATCCAATAACTTTGTCGAATGATAGCTACTGTAACGACGAAACTTGAGAATACTTTATGGGTGGTACATTTTTCACAAGTATAAGTTTATTATTCAGGAATGGATTAATGTTTTTTAGTTTAACACATTGAGTATATAATATAGGGTGATTTTTTTTATCACGAACCACTCAATATCTCATAGGAAAAAAAAATATTAATTTCTTATTAAACCATATGACATATTGAGTGTCATAATAAAAAAATCACCCTGTATAGTATGTAAAATGTTTTACTAATGGAAAGTAGTTAATAAAACTCACGAATTTTTAGTTTTGGAGGTCTAGTTCTAGGTGTGCGATTAAATATTATATCTTGTTTTAGAGAATTAAATTTTGATGTTTTATTGTTGTATTATTTATGAATACGACGGATATTTTATTTTATGAACATAAAGTGTTACAAACATCATACCTGATTTTAGTTAGGCCTTCTAAAAAAACTTAGTTCAACTAGTTAAAAGCGAATACATGGTACCTACTCTGTTGAGGTATACACGCAGGGATAATATGGTTTATGATCATTATAAATTGTGAGTGTTCATCGCTCTATCATAATATATA